>NW_026688166.1:300000-504512 GCF_030445035.2 Dasypus novemcinctus
AAACTGTTACAAACCTCATGAACCAACCTCTGCTAGCTTCAAACTTCTCTTCTGCAATTTCCTCACCTCTCTTAGCCATCATCAAATTGAAGAGAGTTAGGGCTTTGCTCTGGATTAGCTTTTGGTTTAAGGGAATGTTGTGACTGGTTCAGTCTTCGATACAGACCACTAAAACTTTCTGCATATCAGCAATAAGGCTGTTTTGCTTTCTTATCATTTGAGTGTTGACTGAAGTCACACTTTAAGTGCTCTTGCTATTCTAGAGTTCCTTTAAGAACTTTTACATTTATAACCTGGCTTACTGTTTGGCACAAGGTGTCTAGCTTTCAGTCTATTTCGGCTTTCGATATGCCTTCTTCACAAAGCTTAATCATTTCTAGCTTTTGATTTAAAGTGAGAGACATGTGACTCTTTCATTTGAACACTTAGAAGCCTCTGTAGGTTATTAATTGGCCTAATTTCAATATTGTTATATATCAGGGAGTAGGGAGGCCTGAAGAGAGAGAGAGAGAAACAGCCAGTTGGTGGAGCAGTCAGAACACACACAATATTTATTAAGTTCCCTGTCTTATATGGTTGTGGTTCATGGTACCCCAAAATAATTACAATAGTAACAACAAAGATCTCTGATCACAGATCACCAAAACAGATAAAATAATAATGAAAAAGTGTGAAATATTGTGAGAATTACCAAAATGTGACTAGAGAGGCACAAAGTAAGCTCATGCTGTTGGAAAAATGGTGAGAGTAGACTTGCTTGACATAGGGTTGCCACAAACTTTTGATTTGTTAAAAATGCAATATTTGTGAAGTGCAATAAAATGAGGTATGCTTATATTATAATTTTCAATGGGTGTCATGACCTTAAAAATGCTGGCAGTGGGAAGCAGATGTAGCTCAATTGATTTGGCTCCCGTCTACCATATGGGAGGTACAGGGTTTGATTCCCCTGGCCTCCTGGTGAAGACAAGCTGGCCCGTGTGGTGAGCTGGCCCATGTGGTGAGTTGGCCTGAGCAGAGAGTTGGCCTGCATGGTGAGCTTGCCCATGTGGTGAGCTGGCCCAAGTGGAGTGCTGGCCCAGGTAGCAGTGCTGGCCCACGGGGTAAGCTGGCCTGAGCAAAGAGCTGGCACAGCAAGATGATGCAACAAAAAGAGACACAGAGGAGAGACAATAAGAGACACAGCAGACTAGGGAGCTGAGGTCCTCCAGAGATTGAGCACCTCTCTCCTCCTCTGGAAGGTCCCAGGATTGGCTCCTGATGCCACCTAAAGCAGACACAGAAGAATGCACAGCAAATGGACACAGAGAGCAGACATTAAGGTTGAGGGTGGGGGGAAGAAGTGAAAAACAACAAAAACCAAATAAAGCTGCCGGGAGTCATTGATATGCTGACCTGATTCTGGTGTCCTTTCCCATACCTGGAATGTAGGCACACTTTTTTCTCCATTTTACCACCAACCTAATTCCATCTGAACTATATAATTTAGAAATTCTGTGAGGATCTTTGGTCCTTATGCAAGTTCTCCTTTCCTTCCCCACAGATCACATAACACAAGATGTTCAGGAAACGGTCAATGAATTTGTTGCCTGCATCTTGTCTTTAAAGTAGCTGCTGGAAGCTTCTCTCCCTGTCCCCTACATATTCACACAAAATAAAAGTTCAGTGATGTTAATCACCCTACTAAAACAAAGTAGATTTACCAATACTCTCAGAATTCCCCAAACTAATGTAGGCAGTCTGATTCGTATAGATGAGCACAGAAATGCCAGTGTTGGAGATGTGCTGATTGATGTGTTGGAGAACATGCCTCTCTGCAGACCTGAATCCTAGGTCTGTATGTGGAACGGACCCTCTCTCTCTCCCCCTCTTTAATGCACTTGGGGTCCTATAGTTGTTTAGTGAAAAAACATCTACCATAGAGAAGGAGGTATATATTCTTGATGGCATTTTCTTTTTTGATTTAGCATTCACTTGGGAGAATTGGTGGTGGAGGATTTTTCTCCCACTCCAGTTATGTAGAAGTTTCATTAGCTATTAGTGCTCCATAGAGAATGAAATCTCTAGTATGACACTTGACACTCCCTAGGATGACTAGAATAAAAAAGATGGACAATAATTGTTGGTGAGGATGTGGAGAAAATGGACCCTCATACCTTGCTAATGGAAACATAAAATGCTTTGGAGAACAATCTGGCAGTTCCACAAAAAGTTCAACATACAGTTATTATATGACCTAACCATTATTACTCCTAGGATTCACCCAAGAGAGTTGATAATGTATGTCTAATATGTGTGAATGTGTTTGATGATAACAAAATGCCATACCTATGTCATCATAGCCAAAAAATGAAAATGGTAAAAGCCTGTCATTTGGGATAGACAAAATGTGGTATATATATATATATATATATATATAAAATGGAATACTCTTGGGCCATATAAAAGGAATGAAGTATTGATACATGCTTGCAACATGGATGGACCTTGAAAATAAGTGCAAGAAGCCACACAAAAGGCTATATGTTGTATGATTGTAGGATTCCATTTATATGAAATGTCTATAATAGGTAACTCTATAGAGACAGAAAGCAGGTTAGTGATTGCCTGGGGTTGAGGGTGGAGAATGGGAAGTGAGTGCTAATGGGTTCTTTTTTGGGTGTTGGAAATGTTATAAAATTAGTGGTGATGGGTGCACAAAATATACCAAAAGCACTAGTGTGTACATTTTCAGAGGGTGAACTTTAGGGCATGTGCATTGTAATTCAATTAAGCTATTATAAAGAAACCTGAATATTTGGGCAGGATTCTGACACAACTGCCTGATTCCAGCGACTGAGTACGATTTATTGAAACTGATCCTCAAGTAGTGGAAATATAGAAAGTCTGAGTTCGGGCTACAAGAATCAAGTTTCCAGCATTTTGAGGTACCAAGCAGATTTTATTCAAGAGAACAAGAATAGACACATTATTTTTCATGTAAAGTAACCTTACATATTTACCACATTATAGGCTTTGAAATGATTGGAGAAATTAAATTTACTTCCATATAACTGGAAATCTTCTGTCTCAAAGTGGTTATATGTGCTGCTTCTACTGCTTCCATAATCTTTTTTTTATTGTTCAAAATATGCTTTTAGTGGGATTCTATGTGTTTGCTCCTATTGGTTTACTCCTTGAAAGCATTCAAGAAAGTTTTCCTATTCTGATGTAGGTTAAGTTCAATGTATCAAGAAACCCCTCAGGGGAGCAGATGTAGCTTAAGTGCTTGAGTGCCTGCTTCCCATGTACGAGGTCCCAGTTTCCATCCCTGGTATCTCCTAAAAAAGAAAGGAAGGAGGGGAGGGAGGGAAACACCTTAAATTCAGTTTGATTCTCTGTAAGAATTTGAAGCAAGATATTCAATTCCAAAGAGTCAAACAAACATAAATCTCTCTCTTCCCTCTCTCCTGGCCTTCTCTCAGCCTGGTCTGAAAGGTTCAAGTCCATCTTGATTCAGGTATTCTTACCTATCAATTTATTGCTCTTTATCTATATTCTCAATCAGATCATCCCCATTCCCTTTGAGAGCTAATACTGATTTAGGTTTCAGTTTCATCATGATTAACATACTTAAGTAGGAAAAAACTTAATTAATTTGTGTGGTATCATATACCAATACCATTTTGCTCTCCTGAAATTATACCTTAAAAACTTAATGGAGTTTCAGTGCCCCTGAAACTTTATCCATTCATTTACTGCCTATATCTTAGAGCATGCTACTTCAAAAAAAAGACAGATATCATCGGGTACATTTTAAAAAATTATGAAATGGTCTTTATTCAAAATATTAGCACATTTAAAAGCTTTTAAGATAATTAGAAAAATCTTTACAACACACAAGCACATTTAACATTTTCCTTTCATTCTGGTTTTTTTCTCTAGATAATATTAGATTTAAATATGCATAATTGCATAAAATCAGAAGAATTTTCCAGTTTTCAATATAATTGTAATTTCCACTTTGAATGGCTATACATGGACTTTAAAATATGAGCAGTTAGGCTGCACTCACATTTTCCCCACTTGACCAAAAAAAAAAAAAAAATCAGCATGGGAAGCTTGTGGAGCTCCTTTCCCTTAGAATAGGTCTTTAACATGACTGCACCTTTGAATCACTTTGGGCTTTGCCAATGAAATCAAAGGTCTCTTAGGCGAGATTTTCTTGAGCTGCACAAGTAGTACCAGCGGGCAGCTGTGTTTGAGAACATGCTGCTATAGCAGTGGTTCCCAAATGTGAGTGTGCTGCAGAGCCACCTGGAGGGCTTGGTAAAGGCCAGCGCATCGGGCCCCCTCCCCAGAGGTTCTGATTCAGAAGGCCTGGGCTGGGGCCCAAGAATGTGCGTTTTCTAACACATTCTCAGGTGATGCCGTTTTTGGTCTGGGACCCCACTTTGAGATCCACTGCTTTACAGAGAGAGATTCCTGTAGGATAAGCTGCCTGTGAGATTTTATAAGATCAGAGGTAATATCTATTTTTCTGACAAACGATCTTAAATTGAATGGCTTTTAGGAAAAGCGTGCACCAACTTATACTTCCATTAGCAAGGGCTACTTGCTTCGCTTCAGTTTGCCGCTCATAGTTACAAGAATTGCTGATGGATTTAGTTTTTCTGATTTTACAGTGGGAAATGTTATTTGGAAAACAGTTTAATTTGGAGACTCACCTCATGGTCTAAAGTCAGTTCCACGTGATTTAAATAGCCCATTGTGAAAACCCAGCTGTGTGTGGAGGAGGGAGTCGGTGGGAAGGAGGGACGAGGCGTTGCTTCATTGAAAATCATGTGTTCTGGGAGGTATTTCTGCCCTGCCTCGCCTGGTCGCTGGGACTTGTAGTTAGATTGGCTTCTTACATATGGTGCCTGGCTAATTGCATCCAGAGTGTGGTCCTTAATCTTTAGAGTACATCTCTGGAAGTTCAGGTTCAATTTTCTTTAAAAAAAAAAATCTCTGGACGATTCAAGGGGGCAGAGGGAAGAAGGCCCTGCAAGCTGTGAGTGGAGGGTGGCAGTGGCCCTGGGAGTCCTGCAGCATCACCCCTGCCTGCCCCGGGTAAGTCCACAGCAGGCACTGACAAAGGAGGGCCTCTGTCTGGTGCAGCAAGGAGTGGGCTTGAATCGGTGTTCTCTGTATCTAAAATTACAAAAATTGACAGGAAGAAAAACAGACTTAGATGTTCACTAGGTATCTGGGAAGGAGGTTGCAAGATGAGCTGCTTGTTTTTAGCAGTTTGAAAAAGGTATGAAAACCCCAGCAAGCGCCTGGCATCTTGGTCGCCTACTTGCACGGAGACCTGGAGGTCAGTACTGGGTCTCCAGGCGGGCATCGACGGGGTAGGTCCAGCCTGACACGGCTGTTCTCTTAGGGGCTTTCATGCACCAGGACGCAACACGGGAGCCTGTTTCCTGTGTCACGTAGCCTGCTCCCCAGCTTTCTTGTCCTGCCTGTGGTGAGGGAGGGGACAGGCAGTATTCACTCCACTCAGAGCAGGAGGGGTAGCAGTGCTCTATATCCTCTTCTCCACTGCAGTGTGACTTGGACACATAAATTAATCCATCAGCTTCTTAGGCAGATAATGCTCCAAATCAGGATTGTTGTGAGCAATTAAAAATTGAAATTGCTTGGCATATCAATTGTGCTTAAATGCCTTTTTAAAAGAGTTAGCCAATGTGTATGAATCAAATTCTTTCTTGTCCTAAATGCTTTTCTGGGAACGTCCTTCTGGACATCACAAATTGGTCAAGGAAGCAGATATTCCTGATGTGGGGACAAGCAGTAACACCAAGCTTCTCTGCTGGTGTGTTGCCTGCCCATCTCTCTTACCAGGATAAAAATACATTTGCATAACACCCTTCAGGCTGTGAAGACCCTGCCCCCCAGTTCGCCTTTAACAGCCTGTAAGAAATGCAGACATGTTTCACTAGTCCCATCTTTTTTCCTTGAGGAAAGTGACGTTCTGAGAGTTTCACGATGTCTCCAGGGCCACACAGCTGGCAAAGTTAAGAGTAAGACTTGAAGTTTATGTCTTGAGATGTTCGATTGACTGTGTTCAGAATCAGCTGGGGAGCTTGGTTAAAAATACCGAGGCCTGTGTCAGTGAGCCTGGGCCTCCTGCCCTAGTGTGCCAGGTGACTGTGATGAGAACCACTGCCTTAGACTCTGCCTTTGCTCCCAGTCTACTGGTACCCAGAATGCACTCCCCCACAGGTGAGGCATAGGTGAATGCAAGGATGTCATCCTAGAAGTGGGTATTTCTACAAGCACAAGATTGCCTTTCACCTGTGTCCTGGAAGATGAAAAAAGGTTGTCAAGATGGGGAAGATGTTGCAGGGAGAGCACTCGAGGGTGTGGGAAAGGCTTCAGTCAAGGCACGTAGGTGTGAGGAAATGGTAAGTTGAGGGAGGTGTCTGGGAGCCTGTAAGAAATACCAAGAAAAGATCATTCCGAGAAAGCAGAATGGGGCAAGCCCTAGCAGATCCCTGCGTTTAGGGGTAAGAATCTGTGCTATGTGTCTAGTCTTAGGAGGCCATCATGCTGAGCTTGCACTATAAGAAAATGATCCTTATTTCATGATAAGGTGTTGATGAGGCTTTCGTGGTAAGTAAATTAATGCTCTCTCTTCCTATTCCCTGCTTGGGTTTGGCTTCAGATTGAAGAACTGGACACAGTCAAGGAAAGAAGCAATGGCCTCCTGGGGACCGAACCAGGACCAAGGATGACAAGCACCTGTTCTGAGCACCCGTGATGACCAGCATGCTGTCCTCCACTCTGCTAGGAGGTCAGAAGGTGTTCCTGGCCAGGGGCCCAACTCAGGGAACCCTGAAGTCAGGAGCGTGAGCATGGCCCTGAGTCCTTCTGTGATGTCCAGGGCAAGCGTGGGACCATCTTTGGCCTTGCCCAGTTCACCATTCTACACTGGCTGTCCAACTACCCAACCACAGCATCCAAGTACTCCCATACCTTCCACATTTTCTCTAAATGAAGAGTCTTGGGGGTGGGGGAATAGAGAAGAAAATCCCATCCCAGGACAAGCCCTTCTTAGGTCACTGGCTGACTCCTGCAGAGAAGACACAGGGCTGTCCCAGCAACTTGGCTGCAGACTCTTGCAGCAGTTATTGCAGGAATGTCCTGAATGGGAACAACTATTGAACCCAATGCTCAAGACACTTATACAGAGTTTTCTAAAATCCCGACGCCCAAAGAATCCCCAGGAGATACTTGTTGGCCTGAGAGATCCACAGTCAGAAATGAGAAAGCTGCTCCAGTGGCTGCTTGGACATGTTCCCAACTGGAAGATGCTCTTAGATCAGAGTCTCAGGAGGATCCTTCAGCAATATGTTTCATCCCAGGGGTAGCAGCCTGGCCAGGGAGAGCAGCAGGGACAGACCCTGCAGGCCTGTCTGCCCATGTCCCAGCAGTGGCAGTGGAGGCAGCAGCAGCAGCAGCAGCAGCAGCAGCAGCAACGTGCCCTCAGAGAGCAGCAGTTGCAGATGCTGCAGGTCTATCTGCTCACATACCAGCATTCTCAGCAGCCCCAGGTACTACGACCTGGCCAGGGAGGGCAGCAGGGGCAGACATTGCAGGCCTGTCTGCCCACATTCCAGATCTGCAGCAGCAGCCTACCCAGGGTGGGCAGCAGCCACAGATGCTGCCGGTCTATCTGCCCATGTACCAGTATTCTCAGCAGCCCCAGGTACTACAGCCTGCCCAGGGCAGGCAGCAGCCACAGATGCTGCAGGCCTATCTGCCCACTTTCCAGTATTCACAGCAGCCCCAGGTGCCGCAGCCTGGCCGGGGAGGGCAGAAGGGGCAGATGCTGCATGTCCATCAGCCAACTTACCAGCAGTGGCACAGCAGCCTGACTTCCATGGACAGCAGCCACAGATGCCGCAGGCCTATCTGCCCACATTCCAGAATTCACAGCAACTCAGCTCAGCTGGCCAGCAGCCAGGAGGGTTGCAGACTGCTCGTCCTCCCCGCCAGGGCAGTGGTGGTCAACACTGAGCCTGGCAGGGAAAGGCAGCTGCTCACTCTGCCAGTCTGACACGGTAATGCCATGATAGTCCCTCCATTACAGTCCTTTTGAATGCCTGGCTCTAGATACATAAACCCCCACACATGAACATCTCCACCCTCTTAGCTGCAGAATTTGGGGCAGCCCTTGCCATCTCTAGAATCATGAAGGAATTGTCTTTTCTGGAGCTTCTGAAATCACTTCCGTAGACCCGGGAGCAGGTTCGTATTGGCTGCAAAACCCACAATGATCTCAATGGCAGGATGCTAGGTGCTCCCCATCAAAGGTTCTAGACATCATCTCAGAGGCAGAAGCTGGCACAGGAGGTCCAGAGACGAGCGCCCTCTGCTGCACTCCTGAGAACACCAGGGGGTTCATGTGCAGCGCTCCTGACTGAGCTCTACATGCTCATTCGGTTGAAGAGTTTCACAGTTTTAGAAGGTACAACTGTCTCGTCCCCATGCTTTCACAACTGCAACTCCGTAGGGATAATGCAACATGCATCATCTCTGTGGAGACTATCACTGCTGTCATTTTATTCACTTACTGTTTTATTGTGCAAGTTAAATTTCAAGAACTGATGGAGTCACATCCCCCACCAGCATTCCTCTACTCAGGAGCAGATACAGTACAGGACTCGGGCTTGTCCTGATGGGCAAGGTCACGTAGTGCAGCGTACAATGACTTATTTTCCTAATGGGGGGACATGAAATCTTATAACCAGGAGAAATCACTGCAAAATTATCCTTTATCTTGTACTTTGAGGAAAACCAATATTTATGAACCATAATCTGCTAAAAGTCCAGGGGGAAGGATGTGGGTTATGTTGTAGCTTTCATTTTTTTCTAATGACTCAATAAAGCTGTTACTGTTCTTTTTCTGAGTCACCGGATTCCCCTGCCACTCTGTGTCCTCCATCATATTAGGTTTCAGAACCAGGAGCTCTTTGCCTTGGTATTGGGGCCCTCCTTTCTCTTACAGGTCTGATAATTGATTCTGATGGATCTAATGGCTAAGTCTTGAGCAAAGCCTGTCTTTCATCCAGGGCTTTGCTTATGACTTCTCTTTAGCCAGGGCTAGCTTTCTCTCTAAAAACTCAAAGCCTAAATACTTACTTTTTTAGTTGTAAACAACAGAACTTATTTTTGGCTGTGGATGTATCCTTGACAGTCTGTTTCCTATATATGGATATTATTATATATATATATATATATATATCTTCATGAGGAGATGTTCTATTAAACATTGGTTCAAGAAAATTATGGGTAACTTTCTTTTTGCACAAGTAAGGAAGTTTAGGCACTGAAAACTAATTCAAATTGCTCCACAAAAATTAAGAACTGTACCAAGAACAGGAAGAATTGTTTAGCACAAGTGGACACACAATATCAGGTGTAAAAGAAAGTCCCACCACGTGTTATGGGCTAATGTCTTTGCAAAAGCCCCAGGAGGACGCTCACTGCCAAGACTTGATCCCCTGGATTGCAGAAGACGAAGCCTCTAGTGACCCTACCCTCTATAACTAGATGGTAAGCAGGTTTAAGAAAGTAAAGGGCAAACTCGTGAAGATAACACAGATGGACACAGAAGTGGAGAAAATACTTTGTTTGCTTTTTAGTTTTTTTAATAAGTTTTTAAAAAATTATTAATTTATTTCTCTCCCCTTCCCCTCACCCTCCCAGTTGCCTGCTCTCTGTGTCCATTCGCTGTGTGTTCTGTGACGGCTTCTATCCTTATCAGTGGCATTGGGAATGTGTTTTCCTTTTTGTTGCATCATCTTGCTGTGTCAGCTCTCCATGTGGGCAGTGCCATTCTTGAGCAGGCTGCATTTTCTTTCACACTGGGCTGCCCTCCTTACGGGGCGCACTCCTTGTGCATGGGGCTCCCCTACACGGGGGACACCCCTACGTGGCAGGGCACTACTTGTGCACATCAGCACTGTGCATAGGCCAGATCCACACAGGTCAAGGAGGCCCGGGGTTTTAACCACGGACATCCCATGTGGTAGACGGATGCCCTATTTATTGGGCCAAGTCCGCTTCCCAATAAGTTTTTAATTGGGGTATACCATACCTCAAGAAAAGTTCCCAAATTATAAGTGTAAGGTCAATTAAGAGTCACAAAGAGAACACACCTGTACAGCTACCACTTACTCAAAAATACAGTATCACTAACTTCATAGAAGCCAGTTTTGGGCTCCCTCCTAGTCTCTGACCCCTCTGTTATTAACTGCTGTCCTGACTTCTAACCATATGGCCTGTTTTTGATATATTATTGTGTTAGTCAGCCAAAGGGGTGCTGATGCAAAATACCAGAAATTGGTTGGTGTTATAAAGGGTATTTATTTGGGGTAGGAGCTTACAGATACGAGGCCATAAAGCGTAAGTTATTTACTTCCCTCACCAAAGTCTATTTTCACAAGTTGGAGCAAGATGGCTGCCAATGTCTGCAAGGGTTCAGGCTTCCTGAGTTCCTCCCTTCCTGGGGCTTGCTTCTCTTTCCTTTATTCCTGGAGCTCCAACTTAAGGCCTCAGCATCAAACTCTGACATCAAACCTCCAACATCAAAAATGCTTCAACTCTGTCCTTTGCCATGCCTTTTATCTGTGAGTCCCCACCCACCAAGGAGTGGGGACTGAAAGCCCTACTGACACAAGAAGTTTACCTGATTAATCAAGTAAACCTCTGAATACAATATAATCTCATATGCCCAGAGGAGAAGACCAGTTTACAAACATAATCTAATATTTCTTTTTGGAATTCATCAATAATATCAAACTGCTACCATTATTAAATCCCAATAGTCAGATACCAACAAGGAGAAAATTTAGTCCAACAAACTTTGGCTTATTGGCTTGCTGCAACAAGGGAGGGCACAACAGAGAAACCATGAGCTGATCTTGGTGGGGAGAGGCTTTAGAAAGGGTTAGGCTGGGGTGGAATAATTCCAAGTAAAAGTTAGGGAAGTGAGGATCAGTTCTAAATTGGTTGCTGTCATGAAGTATGGGCAGCTTAGTAATGAGGTATCTCAGTAATGCTTGGCAGGTGAGGTTAGTAAAGCAGGGCTGGGCATCATTGGTGAAAAAAGCAGGAGTAACTCAAGGAAGAGAGTCACTGTGTGTGCTTCACATTTGCAGCATGACGGTGGGAGAAATGTTTTCTGTTAACCTTGCAGCTGACTTTATCTGTGCTATCAGCTAACATATAATCATAGATAACAGGGGTGATTTTTACTTTCTCAGTCTCCTGCTGATATTTACTTTGAGTCCTGAGCTAATTTTGCTCTTTGGGTATAAATGAAATGACATGTATTTTCTTCCGCATGTGACTTCTTTTGTTTAACATTTTCTTTGTGAGAGTCATTCTGATAGTTGCATATAACTTTACTTAATAGTGCAGTATAGTTTTCTACTGTATGCTCTGCTATTGACGAGCTTTGGAGAGCTTTCAGTTCTCAGCTTGGACAAATAATGCTGCTATGAACATTCTAGTGCATGCCTTTTGATGAACATATGGGCCCATTTCTGTTGGGCATGTACCGAGAATAAGGTTGCTGGGTCATGTGGTATACATATTTTCAGCTTTAGTAGATTCTGCCATTGTTTTCCAAAATAGTTCCTGCAATTTATATTCTTAGTAGTGTATGAGAGTTGCAGTTTCTCCATATCCTTACCAATGTAGGTATTGTCTGCCTTTTCATTTTAGCCATTATAGTAGATGTGTAGTGTATTGTTTTTCAATTCATTTACTTGATGACAAATAGACTTTTATATGTTTATTGGCTATTCAGATATACTTTTCTGTGACATCACTTGTCTTTTGCCCATTTTTCTATTGGGTTGCCAGCCTTTGTCTTATTAATTTGTAGGTGTTGTTTTTATATTCTTGATAAATTGCTCTTATCAGATTAAGTATTGTAAATATCATGGCTTGCCATTTTACTCTCTTAAAAGTATCTTTTGCAGGGGTGTCCCCCATGTAGGGGAGCCCCATGTGCAAGGAGTGTGCCCCTTAAGGAGAGCCACCCAGCCCAAAAGAAAATGCAGCCTGCCCAGGAATTGCACCACACCCATGGAGAGCTGACACAGCAAGATGACGCAGCACAAAGAAACACAGATTCCTGTGCCGCTGACAACAACAGAAGTGGACAGAGAAGATGCAGCAAATAGACACAGAGAACAGACAACTGGGTTGGGGGGGGAAGGGGAGAGAAATAAATCTTTAAAAAAAAGTATCTTTTGCACAGAAAATCCTAATTTTAATATATTCCAATTCAATGTTTTTATTTCTCTTCTGGTCCCTTTACATCAATTTTTGCCTATTCCTAGGTCATAATGTTATTCTTTGATATTTTCTGTTGGAAACTTAAGTCTTTCATATTTAGATTTGAAATTCATCAAAAATGTAGTGCGAATGGTGTAATCAAAGGATCAAGCTTCTCCCTCCTCCCCCACATGGTTATCTATTGACATCAATCTACTTGTTTGAAAAGACCATCTTTTTTCACCACTGCACAGAACTCTGAAGTCTGTTCTATTGATATATTTTCATTCCTGTTCCACTCTTACGTTTGATTCCACTAAACCAGTGGCAGGACTCACCCCAAAGAAAGAAATAGGGGAAGATCTATCCAGGACTGCCCCAAGCCACCTCACAGCTGGGCTTCTTGAGAGTCCAAAGAAAGAGCCACTACACTCCAAGGTAATCAGTCTGAAAGCATTTATTAGGGGAACTTCTTTACAGAGCAAAGCAGCTACCTTCTGACAGACAGCAGATAGCAAGAAGTTCATTAGATTGTGTCCATGCCTATGGCAGTCACTTACAGGTTGAGGAACAAAGGTGACTAAGTGCCAGGGGGCTGTGTGCAAGTACTGGGAAATCATCTTGCTATGTGCTCTTTTCTCAAAACAAGATGTGCTCCTGATAGGCTGCACTCAGGTTAGAGCAGCCAAAGCTCCCTGTGCCTCTAGGGTGTTAGAGGGATGTCTGAGGAGGAGGGCAGGGGTGAATTCAGTCCTTGGTGGAGTAGGAGATGCTATATGTATTGCACAACCCATCTCCCTACCAGACTGTACAGTCTCACATGCCCCTTCTCCTGTAGGTGTCCCTAGGCTATGGGCAGGGTAGAGGTAAAGCTTGTAAAATGGTTTTCCCCATTTTTAAGGAGCATTGGAGACAAAATCTGCACCAACAATAGAATAAGTCCAATTGCCCCAATATGCAGAAGGCCTATCAATAGTGTTTTCCAACAGTGACCCCACCCTGAGAACCAAGCCTTCCTTTGGCACCACGGTGAATCATCACCCATTTGACCTATGATTTGCAGTTGTTTTTGTGGGTGAGCAAAGGACTTATTCACTTTGGTTTCTTTATCTAGACTGTAGGCACAACACTCAGTTTTTATTAAGGCACACTTTCCCTTTGAACTGCAGTGAGAATATTCAGAACCATGCAGTTTTGTAACACCACCTTGCATAGAGCCACAGTTTCTTGATTTAGGGGGAGAAAGCTATGCACAGTATTGTTGAGGTCCATGGTTACAAACTTTTGGAATTTTTATATCTTTAGCATGATATCAATATCACCTCCTTGGGGAGCAAAACAAAGATCAAATAACCCCACCAAGGAGTTGGCCCATGCGCAGTTCTGATGCACGCAAGGAGTGCCCTGCTATGCAGGAGTGCCCTGCCATGCAGGGTGTCCCCCATGTAAGGGAGCCCCACATGCAAGGAGTGCACCCCCTAAGGAGAGCCACCCAGTGAGAAAGAAAGTGCAGCCTGCCCAGGAATGGCACCACACACACACAGAGCTGACGCAGCAAGATGATGCAACAAAAAGAAACATTCCTGTGCCACTGACAACAACAGAAGTGGACAAAGAAGAAGACACAACAAATGGACACAGAGAACAGACAACTGGGGTGGGGGTGGGGAATAAAGGGAAACAAACAAATAAATCTTTAAAAAAAAATCCCACCTAAAGAATAAAGACCTGTTCCACCTCCCCTCCAAATAGGCTCATTTAAGGGCACTGGGATTGTGTCTGATATCCTAGAGTTCAAACAGGAGAAGCCAAGAGTGCATCTTTCTATCCACTTGGCAGAGGGGCAGAGCTTTAATTTGCTAAAGCCTGCCAAGCAATATACCAGAAATGGATTGGCTTTTACAATGGGGATTTATTAATTTATAAGCTTATAGTTCCAAGACTGAGAAAAATGTCCAAATCACGGCATCAGGTGAGGTTCTTTCCCTGAAGATACGGCTGCCAGTGATCCTGGACCCCTGTCATGTGGCAGGGCAAAATGGCAGTGTCTGCTGCTTCTCCCTTGTCCTCTGGGTCTCTTTACTTTCAGCTTCTAATTTTCTCTTGGCTTCTGTGGCTTTCTTTTTCCTGGATTCTGGTAATTTCAACTTCTGGCTTCCGGGACTTTCTCTCTCAGCTTCTGGGGGTTTCTCTCAGTCTCTGAGGCTCTCCTCTCCCTGTATTCACCCAATTTTTAAAGACTCCAATAAAAGGATTAAGACCCACCCTGGGTCATGCCCTACTGAAGTAATCTAATGAAACATCCTAACTGAAGTAATTTAATCAAAAGCTCCTACCCACAGTAGGTTCACACCCACAGGCATGCATTAGCTCTCAGGAAATGATCTTTTCTAGGGTGCAAACAGTCAAACTACCACAAGCTGCCATGGCCACATATAGTCAATGTGTGCCTCTAGAGGAAATCCAATAGTTACCAGGGTGTGTGGAGCCCAGGCAGGAGCAACCTAGTCACTGCTAGTTAGGACAAAAATATTATTTTCCAGGAGGCACATAAGCCAGATATTTAGTATTAACTGCATCACGGTCTTTCATGTGTTTTTTTTTTTTTTGTTCCAGACACAGGAAGGCAGGTCATGGTAGTATCCCATGATAGGAGTTAGCCAAATAAATACATTTCATAATTGAGCATAGGACCCCCATTGATAAAAGGTCGTATCCTTTGGGGCATTATGTGCCCTTTCCTGATGGTTTATTTTTCTGAGACATTGCTGGAAAAGGTTAGGTGGTGGCCCCCTCCCTGAGTCCACGGTGTCACCTGGGATGTCAGTGGTGTTCAAGGTTGACATTTCCTTCTGTTCTCAAATCCAGAGTTGGCCAGTTTTCTGAGTCACAACCTAGAAGCGGATCAACCCACCAGGGGTGCCTCTTTAGCTGCTCAAAGGCATGAGGGTGCAAACACCAGTTGTGTGTGTCTGCCATTAAATGGGGTCAGACTAAAAACATATTTTCAGAGATGCTCCAAGCGTTATGCTAACAAGCATAAGCAGTTAGCCATAAAAGACAGCATAACCTGGCAGCAAAAACCTAAGAAGTTGTTAGGAACACAGACTGGGCCATTTGGCCCTTCTATGAATGAGACTAGTGGGTTCCTCCTTCAGCAGTGGCCTCTGCTCCAGCAGGGTCTTGCCCTGGCTTGCTGCACCACACCTCTCATCCCACCATGGGAGGGGTGGCCCCATCCATGCTAATTGTGTTAGCACTAATCCAGTGCACCCTTGTTACAGCTGTGTCCTTCAGGATGGGACGCTCATGTGCCCATTACCATCACATCTCTCTGGGTTCTGACTCCTCTAGAAATGTCAGGGTTAGCTCCAGGGTAGGGGGACCTCCTGCACTATCGTCAAAAGGATCTTGATCCATCCCTTGGGCACTATCCACCCCAGATCCCAATGTCTTATTCCAGTATGTGGAGTGATAGGAAGTGTTCATGGTGCTCTCCCATTCTGGGTGGCATTTGGTTCAGGGCTCCAGACTTCCTCTGTTCATTTCCACACTTGCCTAGCTTTGCAGGAGCAGGCACTGCAAGGGTCCTGTCAAGGCTGGCTTACCTGCATGGTGGGCACTTCATTAAATTTTCTGATGGCCTTTGGTAGGCTTACTGCCCATCAGTTTAGAGATGGCCTTCCTGTGGGGAGTGTAATCTATTCCTTCAGCAGGCAAATTTTCCTTTCCATTAGGGAAGCCCCTTGAAGGTTATCAGGTAAATGAAATGCCACATTATCCCCTCTTTTTGCATGCAATCTTGTATGAGGATGCTGGTGAAGGGGTGCCCATAGTTATTAGAAATGACACTGGGTATGCCATACATTGTAGACACTGCAGTCCTATAATGGTGAATGTTTGGTTGTCACTTCCACAAGGGAATGCTTGCATGACATCACCCACAGTGTCTACACAGGTAAGTGCATAGCAACACCCTTGGCACCCCAGAAGAGGCCCTATGTAATCCACCTGCCAGATGTCTAAATCTTTACTTCCTCTTGTTATATGGCCAGATGCCCTGGGCAGAGATTTGGGTCACACTTTGCTGTAAGTGGGGCAGTCCTGGGAGATTCTGTCGATGTCCTGTCTGGAGATAGACCAGCCATTTGTGCTGGCCTTCAGGTTTGTGATGACCCCTGGGACCACCCCCCCCCCCTTGTATCCATACTGGGCTATGTGTGTTCAATCTTGTCAGTCATTTCCACTGCCTGGGTCTAGACCCCCACAAGGGACCCCTGTTTATAAGTCATTTATCATCTTCCCTTTGGGCAATCCACATTGCTAACCCTTTCATCACTGTCCAAGAATCTGCAAATGGTGACTAGATATGGCTCATTCATAAGAACCAACCAAATGGCTCTTAGCTTAGCCCACTGACTCCTGCTTTCTCTTCCCATCTCCACCTCAAGGGTGGCTGTTGCTAGTTGTATGGACAGGAGATAGCCTCAGCAGGAGCCATCTGTATACCAAGCATTCTGTGGAGATGTCCCTTCTTCTTCCCTTACACACTAGGGCATTTCTAGGGGCAACTAACTCTGGGGCCTCTTCTGATTCTGTGGTGTATGATATGGGCCCCAGACGGGCTTGTTTCTCCAGTGAGATAGGGCTAGATGTTAAGTGTCCCCTCTTTTGTAGATCTGCATACCACCGCACTAATGTGCCATCCTGGACGACTGCAGAAGCAGGCCTTGCAAGAACCCCTCTACCCACCCCTTAATGGAATATCCCCTGTGATGGTCTCTGTAGTAAAGCTTGGTACACAGCTAGGAATTGCTTTTCCAGGATGCTGTAACATTGCTCAGCTCCCAATAAGAGTTTGAAATTAAAACCCTATGGAGGGAGAACCAGCAAGATGGCAGCAGAGTAAGGAGCTCCTAGAGTCAGCTACTGCTTCAGAGCAGTTAGCAAACACCCAGAGCTCTCTGAAGCTAGCTAAAGCACCTGTTTGGTGGCTCCAGGAGGCCAGAAGAGCATCCTGCAATGTCCTTGAAGGAATGGAACGAGGAGATAGCCCATCTACAGAGAAGACTCGTAAGTAGAGCACTTCATGCCATGGAGGCCGGTGCCCATCCTCCACTGGAGGCACAAGCTGCCTCGGGAGCTGTTCCAAGGCTGGAATTGAAAGCTCCACTTCCCCAAAATGGGGGAGGAAGAGACAGTTGGGCACCAATTTCAGCTATGATGAGGAAATTCAGTGGGCTACAGTATGATCCTGAGAACAGCTAAGGTTTCAGCCTGTACAGGCCAGAAAGAGGCCGGGAGCTGCCATCTTAACTCTGCATCTGGCATAGGGGAAGCAGGATGGACTGAGAATCCCAGCACTGCTGGGGTCTGACTTCTTCCCATCCAGATCATATTGCAGGTCTAGCTTAGGCCCCAGTGCCACCTTCAGCAAGGAGGAAGCTGCGGGGACCTGTGCCATCCTCTCCAGGAAATTACCAGCCAAGCCACAGAGGCCAGTGATTATCCTGCTCTGGTGGCAGAAGCCACCCCAGGAGCTGCTCTGTGATGAGAAGAGGAAGCTCCATTTCCCAGAAACAGGAGGAAGAGATGATTGGCTGCCGATTTCAGCTACTGATTGGGAGACTTGACTGGCTAAGAGATAATCCTGGGAACAGCTGGGGTGAGAACCAGCCCAAGTCAGAAATAGGCTGGTAGCCACCATTCTGAATCTGCCCCCAGCCTGAGGGGAAGCTGGGCTGACAGTTTCTTTCACGCAGATCAGCCTGTAGTCCACCTAGGCTTCAGCCCCACCTCTGGCAGGGAGGAGGCTGAGGAGCCCTGCACCAGCCTATACAGGTAACTGCAGAGAACTTTGGCTGGCATAGACTGAAAACTAGAAGATTGCATAGATTGCTGTCATATATTGTCATATATTGTTTGATTTTTTTCTCTTTTTGTAGTTTTAGTTCTTCTTACATTCTCCTCCAACTCTGTCTCTCCTGTTTTTTTCTTTCCTCCTGCAGAAATCCCTTTAGTATTTCTTGAAAGGCAGGTTTCTTGTTGGAATACTCTCTTAGCTTCTGTTTATCTGTGAATATTTTGAACTCTCCATCATTTTTGAATGCTAGCTTTGCCAGATAGAGTATTCTTGGTTGGAAATGTTTTTCTTTTACTACCTTGACTACATGATATCACTGCCTATATGCCTCCATGGTTTCCTTCAGAAAGGGGTGTGAAGCCTCATCAGTCTCTCTGGGCAACTACAGTCTAGGCCTGCATGTGGATTATTCCACAGTTGGGACTCTGTCCCTACCCCTGGCAAAGGAGAAAATTGGAAGAAGCTTCATTAGTCCCTGGTGCAATGAGGGCAGCTTGAACCTCCACAGCTTACAGCACCAACTACATGCTTGGCTCCTACTGCATAACCAGCGAGGAAGAAATGATAGGAAGCCCTAAACTAGAGAGAAAAACTGCACCCAGAAAAAATACTCTAGTAAGCCAGATGTGAAGACACCAACAAAAAATTACAATCCACACCAAGAAACAGGAAGCTATGGCCCAGGTAAAGGAACAAGATAAGCCTCCAGATGACATAAATAAGTTGAGACAAGTAATTATAGATGTTCAAACAAATCTCCTTAATAAATTCAATGAGGTGGCTAAAGAGATTAAGGATATTAAGAAGACATTGGATGAGCACAAAGAAGAATTTGAAAACATAGAAAAATAGCAGATCTTATGGGAATGAAAGGTGCAATCAATGAAATTTTAAAAACCACTGGAATCATATAATAGTAGATTTGAGGAGGCAGAAGAAAGAATTGGTGAGTTTGAAGAAATGGCCTCTGAAAGTGAACATACAAAAGAACAGATAAGAAAATAATGGGAAAAAATTGAACAAGGTCTCAGGGAGCAAAATGACAACAAAAGATGCGCAAACATATGTGTCATGGGTGTCCCAGAAAGAAAAGAGAAGGGAAAAGAGGCAGAAGGAATATTTAAAGAAATAATGGGGAAGCAGACTTGGCCCAATGGATAGGGCATCTGCCTACCACATGGGAGGTCTGCGGTTCAAACCCTGGGCCTCCTTGACCTGACCGGTATGGAGCTGGCCCATGCACAGTGCTGATGCGTGCAAGGAGTGCCATGCCATGCAGGGGTGCACCCTGCATAGAGGAGCCCCACGCACAAGGAGTGCACCCCGTAAGGAGAACCACCCAGCGTGAAAAAAGCACAGCCTGCCCAAGAGTGGTGCCACCCACCCAGAGAGGTGACACAGCAAGATGACACAACAAAAAGAGACACAGATTCCTGGTGCTGCTGATAAGGATAGAAGCAGTCACAGAAGAACACACAGTGAACCGACAGACAACCGGGCAGAGAGCAGACAACCGGGTGGTGGAGGGGAGAGAAATGAATAAATCTTTTAAAAAAATAAAGAAATAATGGTACAAAATGTCCCAACCCTATTGAAGGATGTAGATATCCCTGTCCAAGAAGCACAATGTACTCACATCCGAAAAAATCCAAATAGACCAACTCCAAGACACATACTCATCAGAATGTCAATGGCCAAAGACAAAGAGAATTCTGAGAGCAGCAAGAGAAAAGCAATACATAACATATAAGGGATATCCAATAAGATTAAGTGCTGATTTCTCACAAGAAACCATGGAGGCAAGAAGACAGTGGTCTGATATATTTAAGATACTACAAGAGAAAAACTTCCAGCCAAGAATCTTATATCCAGCAAGACTGTCTTTCAAAAATGAGGGCGAAATTAGAATATCCACAGATAAACAGAAACAGAGAATTTCCAAGCAAGAGACCAGATTTTCAGGAAATACTAAAGGGTGTGCTAGAGCCTGAAAAGACAAGACAGGAGAGAGGGGCCTGGAAGAGAGTCTAGAAATGAAGATTATATCCATAAAAGTAACTGAAAGTGTCAAAAGAGAGGTGAAAATAAAATATGACAGATAAAACTCAAATAGTCAGGAATGAACTTAACTAATGATGTAAAGCACTTGTATTCAATGTCAAACAAATTTTAAAAAGCCCTAAATAACTGGAAGAACATTCCATGCTCATGGATTGGAAGACTAAATATCATTAAGATGTCAATTCTACTCAAATTGATATACAGATTTAATGCAATCCAGATAAAAATTCCACCAGCATTAAAAAAAAAATTGAAAACATGATAAATAATTTTATTTGGAAGGGTAAGGAGGCGTGAATAGCCAGAAACATCATAAAAAGGAAAAGTGAACCCTCATCTCCAGACTTTAAATCATAATAATATCTACCTGCAGTGGTAAAACCAACATGGTAGTGACCTAGAGACAGACAAAATAGAACAATGGAACCAAGTATATCCTCACAGGTGTGCTCAAGTGATTTTTGACTAGCCTGTCAAACTCACACAGCTCAGGCAGAACAGCCCATTCTGCAAATGGACCTGAAAGAATTGGACATCCATAGCTGAAAGAAGAAAAGAGAACCCCTATCTCACACCCTATACAAAAAATAACTCAAAAATGAATTAAAAAACCTGAAAATAAAAGCAAGAACCATAAAACTTCTAGAAGAAATTATTGGAAAATATCTTCAAGACCTGGTGGTAGGTGGTGGATTCTTTTTTTTTTTTTTTTGTCTTTATTTTTTTTTAATATTAGATTCAAAAAATATGAGGTCCCATATACCCCCCACCCCCTCAAGGTGGTGGATTCTTAAAGGAGATAAGAGAAGGACTGAGTGAGCTACTGCTGTTTAATGTATGTAGAAGTTTTAATTAGCTTTGCTGTAAAAGTGTGTAAATGCATAGAGTAGATGGTAACACACAGTAACAGCTAGTTTATAAATGGAGATGTGACTGAAAATGGTAGTCTAGTTATGTAAATGCCAATTGACAATGCTTGAGAATGATCTAGGAACTGGATAGCACAGTAAACCAAGAGGTGGGTGAGAATTGTGGTTGATGGTACAGATGCAACAGTTTCCTTTGCTAGCTAGAGCAAATGTATATCACTACTGCAGGGTGTTGCGAATGTGGAGAAGCATGGGAAAAATATTGCTGGAGTGACCTATGGACTGTGATTAGTAGTAATAATATAATATTCTTGCATCTATATGAAAGATGTACTGTGTTGATACTGAGGCAGTATGGAAAATGCGAGCCAAAAGTACACTATGGACATGGCAATAATCAGATGATATTATTTTATCTGTAGCAAATGACACACCACGTTGTGGAATGTTGATGAAAGGGTGTTGTTTGGGAATTCTACCAATGTGCATGATTGTTTTATAAGTTTACAACTTCTGTCATAAAGAATATATATTAAAAAAAAAAAAAGGTGGGTTGGGAGAAAAACACACCAAATGTAAGATAAGAACTGATCAATGGTATGATTTTGACCATGTTCTTTCATAATTTGTAACAAACATCTCACGACGATGCAGGGTGTTGGTGAAGGGTTGATGTAAGGGACCCCTGTATGATGTTATGCATATTTGCTTTGTAAGTTCACAACTTTTACTATACACTTAATTGTTTATGTATGTTCATATATAAATGATCTAAAGATAATAATAATTGGATTAGTTAGGGGAAAAATACTTTGTTTAATAGAAATATTTTGACAGTGCTCTTTAATCATTAGTTAAAAAGGTTTAAAAACAATGCAAGTTATTGGTGGTAGGGTGAGATGGTATATATGTTTGATGTTATATGTATTTATTTTGTAGGTTCACAACTATTATACATTTATTGTTCATGTATGTTATGTATGAACGATATATTTTCAATAAATTAAAAAAAAATGAAGGCCAAATAAAACATACAAAACAATCCTATGGAGGGAAGCAGATTTGGCTCAACTGATAGCTCAACTGATGGAGTGGCTGCCTACCATATGGGAGGTCCAGGGTTCAAACCCAGGGCCTCCTGACCCATGTGGTGAGCTGACCTACATATAGTGCTGATTTGCACGAGGAGTGCCATGCCACGTAGGGGTGTCCCCCACCTAGGGGAGCCCCATGTGCAAGGAATGTGCCCTGCAAGGAGAGCTGCCCCACGTGAAAAAAGTGCAGGCTGCCGAGGAGTGGTGCCATGCACACAGAGAGCTGACACATCAAGATGATGCAATAACAACAAAAAAGAGACACAGATTCCTGGTGCCACTGACAGGAATGCAAGCAGACACAGAAGAACACACAGTGAATGGACACAAAGAGCAGACAACTGGGGGCAGGGGGGAACGGGAGAGAAATAAATAAAAAATAAATTAAAAAAAAACACTATGGAGATCTGTGTCTTCCCTGTCCCTTTGCCATAGAGCCCATCCCATTCCATCCTCTGTAATGACATATATAGCTCAAATGGTCGCCCTGGAGTCACAGTTTGCAGGACCTGTGCTTGGCTACTTACATTTTTTTCTTTGACAAAGTTCTCTTCTTCCTTGTGACTCTAATTTCATACTGTTCCCTTTTCCTTAGCCAATACAGGGGGCATGGGCATTGTGCCAAATGAGGAATGAACCTCCTCAGATAGCCCAATAACTCCACAAGAGTCTGCACCTCTTTAACCATTTGTGAGCAGGGTAAGCTTGTGTCTTATTTTTCACAGCTGATGGAAAAACACAAGTTTTATGTAACCATATTATCCTGAGGAACTTGACAGTATTTCCCGGTCCCTGCATTTTCTGAGGGTTGATTACCCATATTCTCTTCTGGAGGTGCTGCCAGACCTTCTCGTAGGTTTCTGTAAAAGACTGGAGTCTATAGAGGTCAGCAAAATATCATCTACATAAAGTTCTACATGTATTCCTGGAAGTGGACCCAAGGTAGCCAGGTTTCTGCTCCTAACCCATGACAAATAGTAGGACTATGTAGATATCCTTGGGGAAGGCCTCAGAAGGCCCACTGCTGTCCTCCCTATGTCCTGTGAGTGTTTATCAGTTGGCATACTAAAGAATGCATTCACTAAGCCCATCATAGCATGACAGGTCCCTAGCCAGGTTGTTAATGTCTCTAATATTTGGGCTATGTTGGCTATGGCAGCACAGATGGTAGGAGTCACTTGGTTCAGTTCCAGATAATCTATGGCCATTTTCCACACTCCATCCAGCTTCCATCCAGGCCAAACTGGCCTATCAAGAGTCATCTGTGCTGGTGATATAATTTTCACCTTTTCCAATTCCAAGATAGTTGCACAGGTTTCTTTTTGTCCCACAAGCGGGTGATCTTATTTAATAGCTACTGTTTTCCTTTGTCATGGTAGACAGCAGTTTCCCACCTTGTATGTCCCTGCAGCCCTGCCTTCACGACACCCACCTTTAGGCAAAATTCTCCAAAATGGTATCTAATGCAGCCCCTAAGAGAGCATCTACTCCTAGTATATTGTCAGGTACTGGAGATAGATATACCCACTGTGGGATAGAGGGGTTGGACCTATCTGACAGATGATACTGGGATGGATGCACCCTGCTTTAGTTTGCTAAAAGCTGCAGAAATGGGTTGACTTTTACAAAGAGGATATCAGGCTGTAAACATACAATTTTGAGGCTGAGAAAAATGTCCAAAACAAGGCACAATCTGATGATGCTTTCTTCTTGAAGACTGGCATATGGAGGCATCTTCTGGTCTCTCCCTTCTCTTCCAGGTTTTGTTGCTTCAGCTCCTGGCTTCCTTTTTCCTGGGATCTGTTGATTTCAGCTCTTGGTTCTCCTGTCTTTTTCTTTCTGTTCCTGTGGCTTTTTTTGTATTCTGTGGTTTTCTGTCTGTATTTATCCCATTTATAAAGGACTTCAGTAAGAGGATTAAGATCCACTCTGGGTCACACCTTACTGAAGTAACCGAATAAAAAGAAAATCCCACCTATAATAGGTTTATACCCACAGGAATAAATTAGCCCTAAGAATATGATTTTCTGGGGTCCATAAAAGCCTCAAACTAACACACATTCTTATACCCATGAATGTATGTCAGGGGTCTGGAGAACTGATGGGGATTCCATTTCATTGTGCTCCCTTTTCTACTAGGGCCAACACCTTTTTTTATTTTGTGGGGTCCAGTGTATAGTTACTTCCATGGATTCCAGCTCCCAGAATGGTCCTGTATCTCAGGGAAACTTGGCCATTCTCTTTCTGTCTCCTCCTGAGGTGTCAGAGCTCTAACCTTTGCCTACAGGACCCTCTAGTATATTGCTGTTCTGGCTTCAGCCCCTTTCGGTATTTCAACAGGACTGCATTAGATTGCTTGTCAATTTTCTCCTGTGCCACCCTAGCTTTCAGCCACATCTGGCTTCTGGAAACCCTCTTTGCACTGGATTTTGGGGAGAGGTAATTATCTTTTCCCTGTATTTCACTCTCCCATTTGACATTCTGAACTCTGGATATCCTGTTATCTGTCTCTTTCTTTCCTGTCTTAGCAAGGACTTGTCCTGCCTCATACAAAGGTATACTGGCAGGAGGACCTAAAGTGGGGAGGAGTGTCCTCTTCCAACTGAGAGGTCCCACTTTTAGTAGTTGATTTAATAAGTTTTCCTCATGTTTGTATAAGAGTGGCAATGCCAGAGCCCCAGAAGAGCAGGGCATAAATGGCCAAGTGCATTGTCAGCTCTCTGAGTAGTGCTTGGGCTTCAATAGTTTTCCAGGGAACAGTCATGCATCTTGGTAGGCATTAATGAGCCAACTGGTTAAGGTATGATTGCCCTGCACTGCCTTGCCCCATGTAAGCCCTATCTGATGGATGGGTGGGCAGTGGCATTATTGATCTTATCAGCCTTACTGCCAGACAAGACTCACCCACAGCCTCACTAGCTATGCCACCAGTGTCTCCTAAGGATTTTGGCAGAAATGGCTTGCAATACCCATCAGCTGTGTTGGGATATATTCCCATCTGGAATATGTTTGACTCACTCCTGGAGGGGCCCCTGAGCTCCCACTGGTTGTGTCTCTTTTACTTTATTCTGTATAAGGGAATGAGTGCACAGAGACACTTCCCCACCCTTGTCTTCTGAGCTGACTACCTCAACCAAATCACCAGACTCACTCTCTTTCTAAAGGATTCTGTATCTTTGCATCCCAGTTGGTAACCTTCACGATAGCCCATACCTTCACTTTAAGGAGTCTTTTCCCACACTTTTCTGCACATAGCAGGCCAAGGTGTTTAACCTAGATTCTCCTTTTTCCACCTTTATCCTCTTTATCTACCTTTTTCATCATATCACTTACCTGCAAAGTTGTAGTTGACCTCATGTCTTGCTCCATCTGCACCTTTTCCTCTACATTATATTCTCTGGCCTCAGCTGCTAACTCTGCTTCAGTAGCAACTTTTACTGCCCACAGGAGGGGCTACTCTATGCCAGCCACAAGATCCTTTACCTCCTTTCTGGCTGAGTGCAATTTTGCCTGGGTCTTTGGAGCATCACTATACTCCTGAGGCAACCTACAGGTGTCTAAGAGATGTGTGGCAGGCGTGGACCATTGTGGGCAGCTTGGAATTTCCTCATTCAGTTCCTCTTGTCCCCAGCCCATTTCTCCTGACTCCTGCTCAATACCAGTTGTTGAACCAGCAAGCTGGACTTGCCCTGAAAAAGAAATCCGAGAAGGCCCATCAAAGACTGCCTCAAACTGCCCAACAATGGGCTGGTTGTGATTCCAAAGAACCACTAAATACCAGGGTGATCACCCCAAAAGTATTTATTAGGGGAACTTACTTATGGAGAGTTGAAGCTACCTCATGGCTGACAGCGAGACAGCAAGAATTTCAGTTGCATATGTCTCTGCCTGAGGCAGCTGCTCATAGGTCATGTATATATATGGGTGAGGAACAAGTGCTAGGGCTTATGTGCAAGTACTGGAGAAAGATCTCGGTATGTGCTCTTTTCTCAAAACAAGATGTGCTTGGAGCAGGCTGTGTTTGAAGTTATGGCAGCCAAAGCTCTGTGTGCTTCTACAGTGTTAGAGGAAAGTTTGTCTGAGGAGAAGGGCAGGAGTGAGGTCAATCCACTGTCAGGTAGGAGGTGATATATCTACACATGATATCATATTATCTTAATACTGTGTCATAAAAGAGATCTTAATAGCAATATAAATCAGCTTTGTTCTTATTCAAAATTGATTTGGCTAGTCTTTGCTCTTTGTATTTTCTTATTGATTTTAAAATCAGCTTGATTTTTCCACAAAAACCTCATAAGACATTAGAATTATTTTAAATCTTTTATAGTTTTAATCAATTTCATAAAAGTTGTCATCTTCCAATATTATTCCAAGACATAAATATAATATGTCCCTTTATATTACTTAAGGCTTTAATTTCACTCAGTGTTTGGGGTTTCCAGTGCTACCACATTTCCTTTTGTATTTCCTTGTTACTGTATTAGAAGTAGAACAAATTTTGTATATTAATCTCATATCTGCAGACCTTAAATAATTGACTATCAATTCTAAAATTTACAGATTCCTTTGGATTTTGTATTTAAACAAATATGTCATCTACAAGTTAATGAGAGTTCACTGTTTTCTTCTCCAATTGTTAGGCCTTTTATATCCTTATTCTGCCATATTGCTCTGGTTCTAACCATGTGTTGAAGTGGCTATCACCACTTCTATTCTGCCATTTTCTATTCTGAAAGAATAATGTCAATAATTCACCATTAATTATATTGTTTGTGGTAGGTTTTTATTAGCTCAAAGAAAAGGTTTCCTTTTATTTTCAGTTGTTAAGAATTTTAAAAATCATAAATAGGCATGGGGTTTTATCAAATGCTCTTTTTGTATTTATTGAGATGGCCAAATTATTCTCTTTTGTTCTCTTCAGGTAGGGAATTATAGTGTTCCATTTTGAATATTAAAAATAAATCATATTCCTGGAATAAACTTTCCCTGGCCATGATGTATTATGCTTTTTATATATTGATGGTATTCAATATTGAGTATTACAATCCATAATTGTATATGGGGACCTCATATTTTTTAAATGTAATATTGAAAAAATAAATAAAGACAAAAACAAAAAAAAATGAATCCAATAGCATGTTAAAATAAGTATGCACCATGACCAACTAGGATTTATCCCAGAAATACAAGGCTAGTTCAACAGAAAACAATCAAACAAATTCACCTCATTAATAGAATGAAGGAAAAAACATACACAGTCATCTCAATTGACACAGTAAAGACATTTGAAAATATCCAACACCTGTTTGTGATGAAGACATTCAGAAAAAATTAAGAGAGAGGAACTTCCTTGGCATTCTAAAGGGCATTTATGAAAATGCCATAGCTAATATCTTACTCAATGATGAAAGACAGAAAGCTTTCCCTCTGAGATCAGGAATAAGATAATGGTTTCTGCATTCATTACTGTTCTTCAACATTGTACTGGAAGTTCTAGCCAGAGCAATTAGACAAGAATAAGAAATAAAAGTCATCCAAATTGAAAAGGAAGAAGTAAAACTCTGTTCATGATGACAGGATCCTTTGTATAGACAATACCAAAGAATTCACAAGAAAAGTAATAGAGTCAAAAACAAATTCAACAACCTTGCAGGGTACAAGATTAACATGCACTGGGACCCCTTCTCCTCTGCCTGGGAGAAAGGGAGCCTCCCAACCTGCTTCCCAATGCTACAAGGTAGACACTGTTTTTCCTGCCATTTTGCAGAGGAGGAAAGTAAGGCTCAGATCTGGAGGCCTTGTCTAAGGTGAAAGGGCTTCTGAGGAGTGGGGATAATTGGATGGGGGAGCCCAGACCCTTCCCCTGACCCCTGAGTGAGGGGCCTCTCAAGGACTGACTTTGGAAGAGGGAGTGGATTTATGGCTCTGGGGGCCTGGGGCAGAACTAGGATCAAAAGGATGGAAAGCAGTGAGTCCTCCAACCATCAGCTCCTTTCACCTTCACAATTGCCCTCTCTCCTCTCAGGCCTTCCTCACTGGTTGTCCTGCACCTAAAATGCTGCTCCCCAGATGTCTGGATTTTGGGTTTTCTCAACATTCAGATTCAGATGCTATTTCCTCCGAAAGCCTGCTCTAACCCGCTGTAACTAAACTGTCCCCTTCCTGCTTCACTGGGTGTCCCACTGTCTCTAATTTACTAGGTTCTAGTCTTTTCATTTGGGAGCTATACTGTGATGATGCCTCATCACACAGTAGGCACTCAATAAAGATGTGGCAGATGCTATAGGTTTGCCCCCCATGTCCCCTCAGCACACCACTACTGTGTACCCAAACCCCAAAACAAGAACAGCACCTGCAGTTCTCACCTGGGGGCTTTTCAAGTCACCTGAGCCTGCCCTGTCCACACACTGGGCATGCTGGAAATGTCAGGGAGTCAGTGCCCCTTGCAGGGAGGCACACAGGACACAGGAGCTGGTGGGCCACTGCCCCAGCCCTATCCGCCTCTGCAGGGAAAACTCAGATGAGTGGTCTACACTGTCTCCTAAGAGCCCCAGGACTGAGCTCAGGGGCTCACAGCAGTCACCCTCTGAGACCCGCTGCCTTGTGCTCTCTGCCACTTTCTCATCGCTGTCTCCACCCCACCTTCCCTTCCTGAGGTACTTCCTGGGATCAGCCTGCAAACTACTTGCACTGAAAAAAGAAAACTATAGCAAGGGGGTTGCAATCACCTGGCAGCGTAGAGACGTGCTCTTTTCCTTTGCTGGCAGACACATTGGACCTTCCATAACTGGTGCCCTGCGGCTCAGTGTGCCTCAGCTGGCTGTCCCCGAGGTTTGGTGTGCCTCAGCTGGCTGTGCCCCGAGGCTCAGTGTGCCTCAGCTGGCTGTCCCTGAGGCCGGGTGTGCCTCAGCTGGCTGTCCCCAAGGCCCGGTGTGCCTCAGAGCTGGCTGTCCCCGAGACTCACTGTGGCTCAGCTGGCTGTGCCCTGAGGCTTGGTGTGCCTCAGCTGGCTGTCCCTGAGGCTCGGTGTGCCTCAGCTGGTTGTGCCTGAGGCTCGGTGTGCCTCAGCCGACTGCCATCCCCTGACTCTGTGTGAACCGAGCAGGCCCCTGCCCACGCCTGGGGCTCTGGACTCTGGAGGAATGGGTCTGACCTTCCTACAGACTCCACGCAGTCCCGCTGAAGCCACCACATCCTCCTACAGTGGAGGCTGAGGGCGCTCTTAGTTAAACCAACGCGAGCTTGGCGTGGCCCCTCATGCCTTCCCTGCACTCGAGGACACAGTGGCCGTGCAGGGCTTAGGTCAGAGGTCATCTGTCAGGTCACTGGGCCCCCTGACGGCCACACCTGGGACTTCAGACCTCAGCTTCTGCTGAGAACTGAACATGAGGCTTCAGGAAAATGGGATTTCATGGACAGTCCCTCCCTGGCCCTCTCCCCCCCTCCCTCCCCTCAGCTGACCCTTGGCTGGGGCCTTGATCGGGAGCCCCTCAACCCTAGTGAGGGGAGAAGGGGTGCAGCCCTCTGTGACCCCCCCTGCCTGAGTCCTCGGGGCTGGAGAAAACGAGCCTCCCCTCTGAGCTGCCCACATCTGAGAGGAGTGAAAGGGGGACTCTCCTGGGGAATTCTTCCTCCTTATTTTAAATCAGAGCAATAAGTGCACATTTCCCAAGAGACAGAAATGAAGCAGACCCTGCAGAGTCAGAATGAGCTGGAATGGGCACGGGAACAAATAGCTCCACTCATGAAATGCCACATGGGAGGACTCCTCACCCCGACAGGGCAGAGGGGCTCCTGGCCACAGCGGGTGCTGAGCCGCCACGTGGTCACTCAAGGCCAATGACAGTGGCGGCCCTGCCAATTGGAACATCACCCAGGAGGCGGAAGAGCTGGAGAGGCTGGCAGGGGCCTGCCTGGCCACGTGCCCTGATGTGAGCTCAGACATGGCCCCACCTGACCACGGGGGCCCTGGGGTTCAGTCCAGGCGTGAGCCCAGGTAGGGAGGAGGGACACGTGGAGAGTCCCCAGGCTCTGGCACAGACCCCTCACGAGCAGGAGGACCTTGGAGCCGGCCTTCTGGTGTCACCCTGGCGTCCACGCGGAGGGGCCACGGCAGTGACACCCACAGGGCCTGGTGGACCACGTCAGCACACCTGTGCTACCTGATCTCTTCCAGGTGGCTCACCTGAGCTAGAGGAGACCAGGGGATGCAGGCTGGCCTGGGGGCGATTACTGTGTCAGGACATGCTCTGGGAACAACGCTGAGGGGAGGCGCAGTTGGAGCCAGACCCCGCAGAGAGGTGGCAGCAGGACGTGATGCAGCCGTCGTCCCAAATCACCTGCCAGGGAAGGGGCGGTGGGGGACGGGGGCTGCCCTGTGTGGAAACGCAGATGAAGGGGCTTTTCCTGGGCCCTGCACTGCACCTGTTAGCCCAAAAGCCCCCACGGTGAGGGCTATAGGGGGCTGGAACCCGAGCTCCTGGTGGCAAGGTGAGTCCTGAGGGTCCCCTACCCCACACCCACCCCACTCGCATGGCCTTCCCTGCTGAGGCCTCCACAGGCAGGGGTGAGACCAGCCCAGGGAGGGGTCAGAGCCACGGGCCCCACTGGCCTCACAGTCCAGGGTCCACTGCACCCTGAGAACCCCCGCCTTCCAGAGCCAGGGCCTCGGGCTCGCCGACCGCCTCCTCCTCTTCAGGCACTGGCCTGGCCGGGCTCCTGCAGTGCCCGTACACTGTCCCCCTCCTCGAGCCCTGGGCTGGGGGCCAGACCCTCCGCAATCCTGGGTGGGGGCTCTGCCCACTCAGGAGAGAGGAGCAGCACTGGTTGAGCAACTGGGGGGAGCAGCGTTGGTTGAGCGACGGGGGGGAAGGTGCAGCCTCCAGCTGCGGGCACACTCGCCCTTCCCACATGCACAGGTGGCCCCTTCTCTGGGCCCCAGTGGATGCCTGTGGTCCAGACCTCAGCCTCCCATGTTCTGCCCTTGAAGGGGTTTTCCTTCCATCTGTCCTTTTCTGTCCCTTCCAGCCCAGGCTGGCAGGGGTTCCTTTCATAGGGATCTCACAGAAGCTTGTTGGTTTTCACGTGCTGCACAGGGGTCCCAGCCATCAGGCAGCAGGGCATTCCCAGCTCTGACCTGGAGAGCCGCATTTCCAGTCCTGACTTGGAAGGAAACCACTGCCCGGTTCCATGCTCAGCTAAACCCTCACAGGGAGCGCTATTTTCTGGGGCTTGCTTTCTCAAAGCTCAGAATTTTCCCAATCATCAATGTCTGTTTTGTTTTGTTTTGTTTTTTCTGTATCCAAGAGTTCAGTTTCCAGTTATCCCTTTCCTCTCATGTTTTATTATAAAGTTCAAGGAGAAGCAGGCTGCACTTTCCACCCACACTTAGCTTGGAAATATCCTCAAGTTCATAGCTCTTAAGTTCTCCCGTCTGTCATCAGGACTCAATATTGCCAAGTTCTCTCCCATTTTAAAACAAAGACTGCTGTATTAGTCAGCCAAAGGGCTGCTGATGCAAAATACAAGAAATTGGTTGGTTTTTATAAAGGATATTTATTTGGGGTAGGAGCTTACAGATACCAGGCCATAAAGCATAAGTTACTTCCCTCACCAAAGTCTATTTCCACATGTTGGAGCAAGATGGCTGCTGACGTGTGCGAGGGCTCAGGCTTCCAGGGTTCCTCTGGGCTCAGCTCCTCTGCTTTCTCCACAAGGTCAACTGTAGAATATCAAGTGAAGGGTTCTGTCTCTTTCCCTGGGACTCCAGCTTAAGATTTCAGCATCAAACTCCAACATCAAAACTCCAACTCTGTCCTTTGCCATGCCTTTTATCTGTGAGTCCCCACCCACCAAGGGGTGGGGACACAAAGCCCTAATGACATGGCCCAATCAAAGCCTTTATCATAACTCAATAACACCCAGGTACAGACCAGATTACAAACATAATCCAATATCTATTATTGGAATTCATAAACATATCAAACTGCTACAACTGCCTTTCTTCCAATTTTCAATAACACATGCATTCTTTCTAAGGACTCATCAGAAATACCTTTTGCATTCATATTCCTACCAACAGGCTCTTCAAATAAATTTAAGGCTTATCTTTCAAGCACCTCACAATTCTTACAACCTCTGCCCAACCCAATTCCAAAGTCCTTTCCTCTGTTTCGTATTTGCAATAGTAGCACCCCTCTCTCCTGGTACCCACATCTGTTCTGGTTTCCTAGGCTGCTCAAAGCAGATACCATGAAATCAGGTGGCCTAGACAATGGAAGTTTGTCAGCTTACAGCTTGAGGCTGAGAAAATGTCCAAATCGAGGCCTAGCCCAGAATGGAGATGGAGGGTGCCTGGAGGAAACTGCTTTTCTCAAACGCGCACAGGTGCTTCTGCCTGCGCCATGCTGGGCAGCCTGTGCCAGGTGAGGCAGTGGCAGCTCAGCCACTGCTGTCCTCTGTCTTCTGATCCATGGGACAGGCTGGTGGCCTGGCCCAGGTGCTGGCAGGGGAACAAGAGGCCTGGGGTCAGCATCCCCTCCCAGCGTGGGCCAAGGCTGACGCTCACCCCAAGGGATGCTGTGTCTCTAAACACAGGCAGGGTCAACAGGGACAGAGGGCAGAGGTCAAGGTCAGAGGTCAGAGGGAACCAGCCTGAGGATCCAGGGCTGAAGCCCGAGGAGGTCACTGGTCCCAGGGCTGTGTGGTGACGAGGACTTGCCCTCCCAGAGGTCCAAGGGTCTGAGGCCTGAGCAGGCCACGACCAGGTGAGCCGGGCAGCCCCGAGGACAGCAGTGGGGCCAGGCCCCTCTGGACTTTGACACCAGCCTGGGGAGGGGGAGCTTCAGGAGCTTGGAAGGCTGCATATTGAATATGGGGGTTTCTATCGCCTAACATGGAAGCTTCCAGGGACCCACGAAATCTGCACAACTTTCCACAGGCCACTTCCAGATGCCCTCAGCCTGCTGTGTCCCTCAGTGCCTCTGTGCAAGGGGCATTTCTATGGAAACATCAAAGCAGCCCTGCCAAAGGCTGTGCACAGGCCTGACCTGCCTCAGGCTGTGCAGAGGCAGCCACCCCAGAGCAGAAGACAGGGCTGAGGGGGTGGGGCCAGGGTTAACTGAGGGGCGTGGCCTGGAGTGAACTGGAGGTGGGGCCTGGGCGTGGCCTAGAACTGAGCCGAGGGGCGGGGCCCGGGGGCAGGGTCTCTGCCCTGGGGGCGGGTCCTGGGGTTGAGCCAAAGGGCGGGGCCTGAGGGCTGGGCCGAGGCGGGCAGCAGGGCCTGGGGGCCTGGGGGCGGGGCTGTGCAGGTTGAGCGATGGAGGCGGGGCCTGTGGCCTGAGGGCCGGGCCGGGAGGGCAGCCAGGACCAGGGCTCCAGAAGCTGGAAAGCCTTGGGAACCAGCAGAATTTCCTCCTGCAGGCTCTTGCCCTCTGGGTGCTGCCCGCACCCCCTCTCCCCCTGCCCACAGCCCCTGCACGGAGGACTGAGGGGCTCCCAGACATCTGCCCGGTACCCCTACTAGTCAGGGTCCCTCCTGGCCACCCACTGGTCACATGACTCCAACAGAGCTGCTGTCAGGGCCCAAACAGGGGGAGGGGAAGTTAGGAGGGGGCGCCAGGGGACTGTCAGGCGCTCCCGGAGTTCTCTGCACATGTTGGGGAGCCTCTGCCTCTGTCCTCTTGGGGTGCCCTTCCCCCTCCTGCTCCTTTTCCCACAGCTGCTCCTCCTCATGGCAAGCTGAGCCCTGGGGTCACGCTGAGCTCCTCTCTGCCCCCTGCCCAGCACATGCACCCCCGCAGTCCCCCCTGCTGCCCCAGCCTCCACAGGGCTGTGCTGCCTGGGAGGCGAGGGCGGTTTGTCCCTCACGTGCAGGAAGTGGGGGTCAGCGCTCAGCCCACACCTCAGGAGCCCCTCAGGAAGTGGGAGGTACTGGGGGTAAAGGTGTCCTCTGAAAAGACCCCCGAGCTTTGGCAACGGTAAGGCTTGACCCCGTGGCCCCAGGCACGTTGTGCAGCCACCACCAGGAGGGTGGAGTGGAGCCCGGTGGTCCTGAGGGTGGACGAGGCTCTGCACAGCTCCCAGCAACCCCCAGATGAGGGGCCCGGGGGCGGGGCTGGACGGGGACCCCGCTGCTCAGCTCAGGTGGCTCTGACACGTGGGAGCAGGAGAGTGGGTGAGACCCCATGGGGCGGGGCCCCAGTGACATCCTGTAGAAGAATGACCAGCGGGTCAGCTCCTGAGCCCAAAGGCGACATGGGACCCTCATGCCCGAGGGACAGGATTCCTTGTGTCTGGGAACCCAACCCCCCCACCTGCACCCCCCACCTCACCACCCCACCAGGTGGGGCCTCCATGGGAAGCAGATTCTGGCTCCTGTAGCACCCACCCTGGGAGGTGTTCCCTGGGACCCGGAAACCAACACGAGGCAGGAGGCGGGGGATGGGGTACCCTGCCCTGGCTGGGGGCTTTCTCAGAGATTGGCTGGGAAGCCTGAGCCAGGGTGCAGGGCCAGAAGGCCTGGGGCTGAGGGTCATCCCCTAGTGCCTTCCTGCCTCAGCACCAGGTGCCCAGGTGGGGGCTGGGGGTTGGGGAGTCCCCTGTGACGTGCACTTGGCTCCAGGAGATGGCGCTCGTGGCTTACAGTCATCCCTTGCCATTTTAAAGAGCTGATCTCAAAACCAGTGTTTGCAGTCAGGGGACACACAGGACTAGGACTTCTGTCTCACCTGGAGCTGGTTTCCTGCCGTCGTATCACACGTTTCACCACGTTTCCATGGTTAGGCTGATTTCCCCTTTCTGCAGGCAGGCGCCAAACTCAAGGCACCCCTTTGCCAAAGCTCAGCCTCTGCTGGGGATCAGCAAGTCTGGCCCTGAGCCCCCAACCCCAGCCCCTCAGCCCCCTGCAGCCACCCTAGTTCCAGCGACGTGCAGGGCCACAGGCGACTGAGTCCTGGAAGCCGCGCAGGCCAGCTGGTCCCGTCATCACCAAGCCCACGGGGTCTCAGCGTTCCTGGTCCCTGTCCCCGCAGTCCCCCCTTTCCTGACCAGCTCCCCCATGCTGCTCCTCCCAGCCCACGTCACCCCACGACGCCCTTCGGAGCACCCACTTCACGCCTGGAACTTGCAGCCTCCACCTTCTACGGCACCTGCTCCCCCTCCCATCCCTCAGTCAAAGCCTGGGTTTGCTCCCCGTGACCGTCACGTGAGGACGATCAGGCCGCACTGCTCAGCCAGTGCCAGCCCCGTGGTGCTGTGGAGACTGTGGGTGACTGACGTCCACACCCCGTGGCCGTGGACCAGGCTTTCGGCCCAGGGCTCCGGCCCTCCTGTCGGCACCGGAGGGCCCTTGCCACCTTCACACCCAGCTAAGGGACGGCAGGTGAGACTGCCACAAAGCCTCGGGTCAGCAGGCATGAATTGTAATCCAATTCTGGGATACGCTGCTCACATCCCGTAAATCCCTTCCATCCAATTGAATCACTCTGAATCCCAATCCTATGGTTACAGTGGAGTATTCAACCTATCATCATTGAATTTTTCCCTGTCCCTCTGGTGTCTGGAAAGTTCTCCAGCAGCCCCACCCCAAGGATTTAGCCTAACTCTGAGCCTCGGATGGACTCCCCATCCTCTGCTACCCTCAGGCAGCCCCCACCCCATCCTCTCTGTAGCACTTTGATATGGTTATGAATTCCAAAAATAGATATTGGATTACGTTTGTAACCTGATCTGTACTTGGGCATGATTGGGTTTTGATTAGGGCTTTAATTTTGCCATGTCTTTAGGGTGTTGAGTCTCCGCAACCTTGGTGGGTGGAGACTCACAGATAAAAGGTGTGGCAAAGGACAGAGTTGGGGGGGCTTTTCATATTGGAGTTTTGATGTTGGAGTTTGATGCTGAAGCTGGAGCCCCAGGGAGAGAGACTGAGCTATTTTCCTGAGAGTGTACAGCTGACCTTGTGGAGAGAGGCAAAGTCTAGAGAGCCTCGTGGTCTACAGCTGACCTTGTGCAGGAAACAGAGGAGCTGAGCCCAGAGGAACCCAGGAAGCCTGAGCCCTTGGAGACGTCAGCAGCCATCTTGCTCCAACATGTGGAAATAGACTTTGGTGAGGGAAGTAACTTATGCTTTATGGCCTGGTATCTGTAAGCTCCTACCCCAAATAAATACCCGTTACAAAAACCAACCCATTTCTGGTATTTTGCACCAGCACCCCTTTGGCTGACTAATACACTCTCCTACCTGCAGGCAGCTCCTGGGCTTCCTCTTCTTTGTCCCTGTCCCCAGAGCCCTCTGTCCTGCCCCTCCACCTCCCAGAGGGTCGAGGCCTTGATGGTGGTGGTCTCTGCAAAGCTGTCTGCAGGCATGTACTGAGCAGAACTGAGGGCATGGCTCACTTCACAGAACAGAGGAGGGAAAACACATACCTGGAAAAATGAAATCACATCTCAATAAATTATCTTCCATCATTAGCTGCTAAATTAAGGTGTTGAAAGTTGCCACAATGAGCCAATGAGGCTAGAATAAGACATTTTTATTTCAGATGAATTTTAGTGATCCATTTTAGTCAAGAACTGGCTTTCTTTCCATCTTTATGTGGGAGAGAAATAAAACACCACGAGGCCAGGATTCCAGATTTCGACTACTTGCCAATTCCAGAACCTTCTGGCCGGGGTTCTGACCACCAGACGACTATCCCACAGGTTGGTGAAGGTGCGAGGAGCCCCCTGCTTGGGGGTGGGCCCTTGGCGCCTGTGCCGTGTCCTGGGAGAAGGGGCAGCGGCTGGCTCCCGGCACCGGCAGATGGCAGGCTGGGGGAGGCCGGAAATGAGGCCTTTAGGAGAGGCGGCTGTGGACTGCTGGGGGAGGGCATGGACCCCAACTCTGTTCTGCCCCAGCCTTCAGCAGGTCCGGCTGCACCGGGGGCTTCTGAGGTCGCACAGAGCACCCTGCTCCCCCGGGCGCAGGAGACCCAGCTTAGGGGTGAGGCGTCAGCAAGGCCATTCCCAGGGCGCCCGGGACCTCCCTGGCCTTGGAAATGGCGGCGCCCCCGGGGGTGGCAGGCCCCCTGCAGGCTGCTTCTCCAGGAGGGGAGGTGATGAGTGATTTGCGTAATTTTGGTTCAGTTTTCAGGATGCAGGCTGGGGGCCTAAAGACCATGCAGCAAGATGTGAAATCCCTAGAGGAACCCTTTCCTTGAAAACCTCCTTCTCCGATGGATGTTTGAGCTGGCGCAGCTCTGAGCAGAGAGGACTGGAAAGGGCCCGACAGGGGGCAGGGCGGGCGGGAGGAGCAGGGACTGGAGGCGATGCCTGCCTTCTGCTCCCCGCGTGTCACCCGGCAGGCCGCTGCGGGCCTCACCCCGCTGCCCCGGCTGCCTGGAGGAGGCGCTGCCTTCAGGGCCGTGGCCAGGGGCTCCCACCAGGGCAGCCCAGGCGGGGGGCGTGCGGGGGCAGGTTTCCCCAGGAGCTTGCGGGGCCGCGCGCCTCCCCTTGGCCACTCCTCTCGGGCCTGAGGCCGCGTGGGCAGCGGGGACCTCACCACAGCTGACCTGGCCGCCCTGGGCCCAGGCCCGCGGGAGGCGGCCGCAGGGGTGCGCCCAGCAGGAGGGGAGCAGGACTGGGGGCCCGCGGGCTCCTCCTGCAGCTCGCCCCGGGCAAGGTGGGGGGTGGGTGCCAGGGCCTCAAGGCCTTTCTGGGTGCTGCACTCCCCAGCTCTCCAGGCCCCTTGCCTCAGGGCCGGGCTGAGCCCCCAGGCCCTGAAGGTGAGGTGCTCTGTCCTTCTGTCCATGCGCTGTCCAGCAGAGACGTTGCCTGTTCCCCATGGAGACTCCCTGGATGCGGCTCAGCACCCAGCCCCAGCCCCAGATCCGTCGCACCCGGGTCCCGGGTGGTCGTCGCCGTCTGGTTACCCTGCCCCTGCCCGCAGTGTCCTGGTGCAGGGCCCAGCTCTCCTGTCCCATCTGTCCCTGGGTCCTCTCTGCAGCCCCCCTGCTCCTCCCCTTCCCTGGGGACGGCCTCTGGGGAGACGGTCCCTCATGCCCTAGGCCCCTCCTCCTTCCTGCAGTCCCAGGATGGACCCCCGAGGGCCCTGCCCAGACAACCAGCCGAGGCCCTGCCAGGGTGAGGCCTGAGCACTCGGGGGCCTTTCCAGTCCCTTTGTCTTCCATGCTCCCACCCACACCCCAGCCGGGCCTCCCGGTCCCCCTGTCCCTGCCCACATGGACAGGGAGGCCTCAGGCTCCTGCAGTCCCACTGAGCCTCACTCCCCACAGCCCCCTGGAGGGCCAGGCAAACCCTCCCTCAGCCTCGCCCTTCCTGGGAACTGGGTGCTGCCTTCCCTCGGGCTGTCTGAGCTGAGCCGCCCCCCGTCCTGTGTGCCGGGCAGGTGTGGGGGGTGGAAGGGGACATGCCAGGGACAGTGTCCACCCCTGAGGACTGGGAGGAGGTGGGGCTGATAATGTGGAGAGAGGAATGGGGTGCCTGAGGTTAGGGAAGAGGTGAGAGGTCAGGAGGGTACAGAGGTCAGGGAGGAGGTGAGAGGTCAGGAGGTGTCAGGTGTGATTCAGTGGGGGTCAAAAAGGGCTCAGGGAGGGGCCAGATGGAGTTGGGGGCTTCCCCAAGCACGTGGCCTCTGAGCCTGGGAGCACATGGGTGTTTGGCAGGTGGAGAAGGTCGGTGAGAAGCATGGCAAATGCAGCGCAGTGTGGGCTGTGGCTGTGATTGGATCTAGCATGTCAAAAGGGTGGGGTACTCCAGGGGAGGGCAGCCTGGGTGGTGGGGACACCGTGGGGGTCTGCAACCCCCCAGGACTGCATATGACCCAACAGTAATGCAATGTGAGCCACGTATGCAAGTGGCCACAGCATTTAAGTTTTCTATTATTAAAAGTAACAGATATTACTTTTAATAATATTTTATTGAACCCACTGTGTCCAAAATACGTTCCCTTCAAAATGCAGTCTTAGTTTCCTACGCTGCTCAAAGCAAATTTCAAGAAATGGCTCGTAGTTTGAACAATGGGAATTTTTGCTTCATGGTTTTGAAGCCACGATGATGTCCAACCCAAGGCTCATCAGGGCGAAGCTTTCTTCCCCAAGACCAGCTGCCCGCGATCCTTGGCACCTCTGTCACATGGCAAGGCACATGGTGGCACCCATCTCTTCTGGGTTTCATTGATTTCAGCTTCTTGCTCCCTCTCTGAACTCCAGTAATAGGATTAAGGACTGTCCTGAGGGAGCTGGGCCACACCTCAACTGAAGTAGCCTCATCAAAGAGCCCTACTTATACTGGGTCCACACCCACGGGGTCAGATTTAAGAACATGTTTTCTGGTGTACAGACAGCTTCAAACCACCACATAGTCAATATAAAAGTGAATGGGATGTTTATATTGTTTTGTTCATACCAAACCTTCCTACCCAGTGTATTCTTCACACTCACAGTTCAGTTTGGGCCAGCCATGTGCTCAGGAGCCACACGTGGCTCGAGGCTCCCATATTGGATGGCTCAGGTGTAGGACCCCATACTCGGCAGACCTGCGTCTATTTGTAATTCCTGTCTTGAATATCTCTCTGAATCAAAAACTAATCTCATCCTCATATTATCTGCATTTTGCAATATTATTGAACTTATCTCTTGAAAGTGACGTCTAAATTCTTATGGAACCATAAATGACAGGGAATGGAGAGCATGCATGTGGTTCTGGTCATAGGCATACCCAGTGTGTCCCTCCAGCCTCCTCTTACTGATGGGAGCATGGGTTCCTTAATTGTGCATGCTGGCAAGGGAAAGTCCAGGGTTCAGACATCAGTCTACTCAGCCAGACCCTCCCACAGGCCAACAATGGCCTCATCTACTAGAAAGAAGGACACTATGCTCTAAAAAGAGACATAACCTACTCAGTGAAGGAAGAGAAGTTTAAAAGCATTGCAGCTCAAGAATTAGGCTTATATTTAAAAATTGGTCTGATTACCTGTTTTTAATACCACCTCTGGTATTTCTGAAGAAATATTCTGTTAAACAAAGAAGACATGACAATTCTAGATCCTTTGAAAGCATGCGTTTCACCCCCCAATATTATGATAAATTAGTTAATGATTTAAAAGGCAATTTAACTCTTCAATCCAAAAAAATAAGTCTCCCAAACCAAGTTCCTCATATATAACTGTGATTTCTTCTGACATTCTTTGATCTAGAGTGAAAAAATTCTTTTTTTAAACATGCTACGGTGCTCCTCTACAATATTATATTTTTGTTCACTTCTGCATGATTTATCAACTGCCAAATTCTTTTGAATATCAACTGTAGAGTCAGATCCACAAAATATGCCAAATTATTAAAGATAATAATAAACTTTAAAAAAAGTAATTATTTATGAGAACCCAAAACTTGAGGTGGTGACATCAGCAAAATGGTGGAATAAGAGGCTCCTGGTGAATGGCTCTTCTTAGAATAGTGGAAACCTGGCAGACTCTGTCAGAAACAACTTTCCCAGAATTCTGGAAATTGACTGGCAATACATAACTTTTCAGTAAACAATGAATCAGGAAAAAGAAAGCCTAAAATTGGTTGGAAAGCTGCAGAACACCTTCACTTGTGAGCCCCTCCCCAGCTGTTGGCTTGGCCCAGCATCTGAGGCTTGATGGTTTGGCAGCCTGCACATCTTGAAGTGCTGGTCCCTGATGCCTGGTGATTCTCTCACCCAAACACACACATTACACGTCTTTGTACATCAGCTCCAATCTCCTTCTTCGAAGACTGACTTAAAGCACGTGTTTGTTTTGCCTAACATGGAATTTGCCAAGGATGGAGAAACAGTGCAGAAAGGAGGAGCAGAGCAGGGGAACGGAACTGAGATGACTGCAGTGTCTGGGGTGAAAGACTGTAATTGATACAAACAGCACAACCCAGGGCCTGAAGAGGAGAACCGGAGAAGAGAAACTCCTTTTGTAGAGAGAAAACAGTTGCATATACTGAAAAATTCTTGAAAGGTCCCAAACATGCCAGGGCAAGATGCATGCTTAGAAACACTGAGAAGAATCTAACTTTTCACCATAAGCTGACCTGTACATTCAGTATAAACTGGGCTGGATATTGAAGAAGAATCTCAACACACAGCCAATGTACCCTAAAATCTGGTAGAATTCCAGAGTCAAGAAGCCAAAATAATGAAAAGCCCAGACTTTGACAAAAGATCACAAAGCATACAAAGAAACAGAAGAGATGGTCCATTGAGAGGAACAAAGTAAAACAACAGAAGAAGCACAGATACTGGATGAGTAATCAGGGATTAAGTCAACTCTCACAAATAAGTTCACTGAGCTAAAGAAAATTATGGACATAGAACTAAAGGAAATTGCAAAGGTGATGCATGACCAAAAGGAGCGATTAGAACATTTTAAAGAGAGAGAACAGAGATTCTAGAGTTGAAAAGTACTATAAACAGGTAGAAGGAAGATTTGGTGATCTTGAAAAGAAGCTAGTTGAAATTATTCAGTCTGAAGAGGAGAAAGAAAACAGAATTTAAAAAGTGAGTAGAGCCAAAGAGATCTGAAGGAAATCATGAAATTGTACCAACATATTTGCTATGGGAATTCCATTACAAGAGAAAAGGAAAGGGGCAGAAGGAACATTTGAAGAAATAATGACTGTAGCAGTTTGGTATTTGCGGCGGCTTGCTCGGTCGGTAGAGGTGGGGTCTGGCTGCGGACGAGGGGTCAGTCCCGCTTGGGACGAGAGGTCGGTCCCACTTGGGACGAGGGGTCGGTCCGGCAGCAGACGAGGGATCGGTCTCACAAGGGGTTGCGCGGTTCGGCTGACGGGGTCGCCCGGTGAAGCCGGGGATGAAGGGGTCGCCCGGAGAAGCCGGCGATGAAGGGGTCGCCTGGAGAAGCAGGCGACGAAGGGGTCGCCCGGAGAAGCAGGCGACAAACTGGGGACAAGGGAGGCCAGGCCCTTGTCGGGGGCTCTCAGGACTGGAGGGCGCACGGCAGAAGAACTACTGTGGAGACAAGGTAAACAGGCAAGTCCACTTTATTGAGGGAGAGGCAACAGTTTTATAGGGGCTGGGGAAGGCTGATTGGTTGAAGCCACACCCTGCTCTGATTGGTTGCTGGAGAAAGGTCAGTGGGAGGTGCTGGACGGGGGAGGAGTGGTGGTTAGGGATTGGCTGTCGCTGTTGCTGGGGGAAGGGGCAGGGTTTAGGGATTGGTGGCTGCTGTTGCTGGCGTGGGGGGCAGACTGGAGTTTCCCGCCCACGCCTGGCTGTTGCTGCTGTCGGGGGAGGGGAAAGGGCAGACAGGATTTTTCCGCCCTGCGCCTGCGCAGGGAGAAAGAAGAAGAAGGGTGCCGCCCCACAGGCATTGGGTGGCGCCATCCGGGAGGAGGGGCGGCCGCGGAAGCATGGCTGCCGAGAAGGGGAGACCCGAGGGCACTCTGTGCCCATGCCGAGCTTCCTTCAGGGGTGGCGGTGAGTCCGACCGGCCACCCTATTATGGGGGCAGCGGCTTGGCCTGCCGCGGCTGCTCCCCCGCCAGGCCAGCAAACCACACTTCAGCCCGAGGGGTGACCACAGGTATTGTTTATGAATTCCAAAATAGATTTTTGACTGTGTTTGTAAACTGTTCTGTTCTTCTAGGTGTATTAGATTGTATTAAATGCAGGGGGTTTCACTTTTACTTGAGTAAACTATGATTGGCACAGAAGAGAGTTTGAGTTTTGATGCTGGAAGCCCTCATAAGTAAATACATGGAGAAGAAGAGCACAGAGAAAAAGTATGCAGAGGAAGAGAGACAGCTCTTTAGACATGGCAGAGGCCCCAGGAAGAGAGATGAGCCTCTATAGCTGACCTTGTGAAAAGAACTGAGCAGCTGAACCCAGAAAGAATCAGCCCTGAGGAGAGAGACATTTATCCCAACCTGCAGCTGAGATTGGAAGAAGCTGGGACCATGGAGCCTGAAGAGGACGAAGGAAGGCTGAACCCTCGCAGACATCACCTGCCATATTGCTTCAGCATGTGGCCAGTGGCTTTGGGTGGAAAGTACTTCTTATGGTACCTTGAGTTGGGCACTTTAGGGCCTGGTAACTTAAAGCTTCTTCCCCAAATAAATACCCTTTATCAAAGCTAACATAGTTCTGGTACTTTGCATCAGCACCCCTTTGGCTGACTAATACAATAACCAAAAGCTTCTCAAATTTGATGAAAGACATGAATATACACATCCAAGTAGACCAATAAATTCCAAATAGGGTAAACTTAAAGAGATCTGCACAGAGACCCATTATTCTTAAACTGTCCAAGGGCAAAGAGAAAGAGAAAATCCAGAAAGTAGCAAGAGAGGAGTGACTCATCACATACACGGGAATCCTCGATAAGATTTAGCACCTAATTCCCATCAGAAATGAGGGGAAAGAACAAGCAGGATTTGAAGTGCTGAAAGAAAAAAATAAAGCCCCAAAATGTATATCTAGCAAAACCTACCTTTAAAAATGAGTCTCACTGTAAGACATTCCCAGATAAACAAAAGCTGAGGAAGTTCAAAAACTACTAAATCTGCTCTGCAAAAATCTTAAAAGGAGGTCTTCAGGTTGAAAGGAAAGGTAGGCAGGAGCTTGAAGCCTTCGGAAGAAACGAAGTTCCCCAATAAAGGTTCTCCAGCAAAGGTAACAACATGGGTAATTATAAATGCCTGGATTACTACCGTCTTGCTATGTAACTCTACTTTTTATTTCTCACATAACCTAAACTACAAAGGCATAAAAATAATCCTATTTCAGGTTACTGGAAATACATAATATAAAGAGGTAATTTGTGAAAAGAACTAAAGAGAGGGAACAGAGGGGTATAGAAGCAGAGATTGCATATGGTTTTGAAGTTGTTATCAATTCAAACTACATTGTTATAGTCTTAGGATGGTAAATATAAAACTCATAGTAACCACCAAGAAAATATTTTTTGAATATATAAAAAAGGTAATGTGAAGGGAATTTCAACACAAAAGCAGTTTCAATACAAAAGATCAACTATACACAAAAGAGGAAGCAGGGAAATGAGGGACAAAAAAGGTATAAGATGCACAAGAAAAAAATGACAAAATGGCTCTACTACACCCTGCATTATCAGCCATTACTTTGAGTGCAAATGTGCGGCGGCTTGCTCAGTCGGTGGCGGTGGGGGTGCTCTGCCCCACGTTGGGCGCCAACTGCTGTGGCTTGCTCGGTCGGTAGAGGTGGGGTCTGGCTGCGGACGAGGGGTCGGTCCAGCTCTGGACGAGGGGTCGGTCCCGCTTGGGACGAGGGGTCGGTCCCACCTGGGACGAGGGGTCGGTCCGGCAGCAGACGAGGGATCGGTCTCACAAGGGGTTGCGCGGTTCGGCTGACGGGGTCGCCCGGCGAAGCCGGCGACGAAGGGGTTGCCCGGAGAAGCCGGCGACAAAGGGGTCGCCCGGAGAAGCAGGCGACGAAGGGGTCGCCCGGAGAGGCAGGCGACGAACTGGGGACAAGGGAGGCCAGGCCCTTGTCGGGGGCTCTCAGGACTGGAGGGCGCACGGCAGAAGAACTACCGCGGAGACAAGGTAAACACGCAAGTCCACTTTACTGAGGGAGAGGCAACAGTTTTATAGGGGCTGGGGAAGGCTGATTGGTCGAAGCCACGCCCTGTTCTGATTGGTTGCCGGCGAAAGGTCAGTGGGCGGTACTGGACGGGGGAGGGGTGGTGGTTAGGGATTGGCTGTCGCTGTTGCTGGGGGAAGGGGCAGGGTTTAGGGATTGGTGGTTGCTGTTGCTGGGGTGGAGGGCAGACTGGATTTTTCCACCCACGCCTGGCTGTTGCTGCTGTCGGGGGAGGGGAAAAGGGCGGGCTGGATTTTTCCGCCCACACCTGGCTGTTGCTGCTGTCGGGGGAGGGGAAAAGGGCGGGCTGGATTTTTCCGCCCCCACCTGGCTGTTGCTGCTGTCGGGGGAGGGGAAAAGGGCGGGCTGGATTTTTCCGCCCACACCTGGCTGTTGCTGCTGTTGGGGGAGGGGAAAAGGGCAGACTGGAACTTTCTGCCCTGCGCCTGCGCAGGGAGAAAGAAGAAGAAGGGTACTGCCCCACAGGCATCATGTGGCGCCATCCGGGAGGAGGGGCGGCCGCGGAAGCATGGCTGCCGAGAAGGGGAGACCCGAGGGCACCCTGCGCCCATGCCGAGCTCCCTTCAGGGGTGGCGGTGAGTCCGACCAGCCACCCCATCATGGGGGCAGCGGAACTAGGCCTACAGCGGCCGCTCCCCTGCCAGGCCAGCAAACCACACTTCAGCCCGAGGGGTGACCGCATTTCCCCCTTCTTTTCAAATAAGGACCAGGATGGCAGCAGCAACAAGTAGCCGAGGCCCAAGAGGCAGTAAGCAATGAGGGAAGCGGGGCTGAAGAGGGAGGTGAGTATGACGGGGATATAAATGTACAATTTGGGGGGCGGTATCTTGCCGTTGCAAGCAAGGGTGGCCAATGTCCAATTCTCGTTTATCTCGGTGGCTATAAGGTCCATGTGCTGTTAAAAGTCCCAAATGACAGCGCGTTACAGGTAGTTGATCTCTTGGTGGCAAAGAGCGGTAGAGGCAGACTGTGTGATGGTCTGGAGGATCGCAGCTGTGAGGACAAGTCGCGTCAGGGCACCAGCGATGGTGGTGGCGGCAGCGTCGGGAGTGGTGGAGACGTAGGCGAGGACAATAAGAAGGCCAAAGTCTCCACGAGCGGGAGAGAGGCCGATGTTAACGGGGCGGGCCGACATGGGGCGGCCCAATCTGCAACGCAATGGGGGTTCAAGCAAAAAAAGGAGGGGGGTGGGGGACGAGAAGGGACGCTTTGGATGGCTGAGAAGAGGAGTGAGGTTGAGACAGGAGGAAGTTCCGCAGAAGTATGGGGAGGCAAGAGCAGAAGCGTTATTGGATGCTAGAAAGCAGGCCGCGGGCCGGGGAAAGCGGGTTGCTGGCTGTTTAGCGGGGCTGGAGCTGCTTGAGAGCGATGGCGGCATGGGGGGCCGTGGTTACAATCTTCTGGTGCGGTAGCAGCTAGACAGATGGCAGAAAATATTATCAAGAAAGCAAAGGTTATGAGGAGGAAATAAAGTATTAAAATGCTGTGGGGGAAGTGAGAAGATCATTTAGAGGATAGGGTTGAGAATGGTATGTTTAAGACAGAAGCGCTGTGGTTTGTAGGAGACTGCTTTATAAACGAAGGAGAATGAGGGCAGTAAATATAGTAACGATAGATAGGAAGATGACAGTGAGGAGGAGTCTTTAAGGTTCCAATCGTCCAGCGCAACAGTGGCTAGGCCGATAGCGAGGGGTGTTGCTAAATAGACAATGGCTGCAAAGACAAAATCATCTTCTGTTTCCTTAAGAATAACTTTTCTTTAAATACTTAGTAACATGCAATATTAGAAACCGTTTCCTAAAAGCAAGTTGGCAGGGGAGCTAGGTTGCTGTTAATCTTTCCTGTTATAAAATTACCTTTTATTATTATTTTGATCAATTTAGTTTTATATATATATATTTAAGAATGACCTTTTGGAATTAGCCATTTAATACCTTAATGTAAACTATTGAAGATAAATTTTATCTTTACAGAACACATTCCCTTACGTAAAGTTATCACAATACCTTTTACACTTGCCGCATGCAAATTAAGTTTCAAGAGTTTATGAAAAATTAGCCATCTTACTTTAGGACAAAATATGTCTTTTTGCAAAACTTATTACATTTCCGTTAGCATTTTTACAAACTTTTAACCTTTTTAATATTCATATAAGTTTTACATTCTTTATATTATCCTGTGAAGAAAAATAAGTTATTCATTTTAATCTAGGCAAGAACAACTTTTTATGAAGATGTACAGTTAATTTTGTTAATTAAGACTTACAATTTTTTTTAATTGTAGATATCTTATTAACATTTAAACTTATGTATTAATATAATAAACTTAAGTATTAATATAAGCGCTTATTTAATTTTTGGCCATTTGAATAGAGCTCTTTTAAAGATTTCTAGTAATTTATATTTACCATCCGGAGGTATCACAATATATGTTGACATTGAACGAACAGACAGACAAACACAGAACAATTACAACACATTAACAGAAATATATAATTTATTTACAGTTGACTCATAATTCTTACTTTCTTGGTATAGCTGCTTTTAAATCCTTTTTTATATAGCATATCATAGATTATACCCTTTAAGATTTCTTCTGGACTTCATGTTGCCTGTAATAAGCCAGGAGGGAATCTTTTACCTTCTTGCTCCACAGCAAAAGTGACCCTATCTATAAGGCGAGTATAGGTGTCCGGGTCCCAAAGCTGACACGTGGTAAGCCACGGATTAAAGGGGAGAAGAAGGTCCCAATATACTTGAAACTGTTTGAAAGAGATCTTACACCGGTGAGTGTCTAGGAGACCGGCGAGGGCCCGAACTTGTGGGGCTTGCTTAGCAGATAGGATGTTACCCATTGCTAATGGCCTTTTGGAGCCGATAAGAAAAGGGGCCCTTACCTTGAGAGCGCGGCGATGGGAGCCAAGGTGCGCGGTGAGACGAGGGGTCGGAGCTGGTGGGGCTCCGACGGTGGTCGCGGGCCAAGAGAAGGCCCCGACGAGGGGAGGGCGGGACGACGAGCAATGGAGCAAGGCAAAGGGTAGCAAGCGCGGAGGGGAGGAGGCAGAGGTGAAGGCAGGGGTGGAGGTGCTCAGGCACGCGCTCCTGAGAGTTTTATTGGCGCCTCTTAATCATAGCGGGTCGGTATAAGCCCCCGACATGGAAGGAGAAAGCCATCCAGCGATTCTCCCAGACCGCCGTGGATCATATGAGGTCACCAAGGTTCAGGAGCAGCAATGCAGAGCGAAAAGATAGGGGTGAGAAGAGAGGAGAGCGTAGGGCTATGGCAGGGTTACTTCAGACGTGCAAGCGCGTGCTCCCGAGAAATCCAAGGCTCCTCTTAATCATAGCGGGTCGGTATAAGCCCCCGACATGGAAGGAGAAAGCCATCCAGCGATTCTCCCAGACCGCCGTGGATCATATGAGATAGCCAAGGCTCAGGTAGCAGCAATGTTGCACGAGAGAAGTCCCAAGGTGAGAAGAGAGGAGGGCGTAGGACTGTGGTAGGATTACTTCAGACGTGCACGCGCGCGCTCCCGAGAAATCCAAGGCTCCTCTTAATCATAGCAGGTCGGTATAAGCCCCCGACATGGAAGGAGAAAGCCATCCAGCGATTCTCCCAGACCGCCGTGGATCATATGAGGTAGCCAAGGCTCAGGTAGCAGCAATGTTGCATGAGAGAAGTCCCAAGGTGAGAAGAGAGGAGGGCGTAGGGCTGTGGTAGGATTACTTCAGACGTGCAAGCGCACGCTCCCGAGAAATCCAAGGCTCCTCTTAATCATAGCAGGTCGGTATAAGCCCCCGACATGGAAGGAGAAAGCCATCCAGCGATTCTCCCAGACCGCCGTGGATCATATGAGGTAGCCAAGGCTCAGGTAGCAGCAATGTTGCATGAGAGAAGTCCCACGGTGAGAAGAGAGGAGGGGGGAGGGGGCGCCAGGTTATGGAGTGAGGCTGTGGTGGGGTTGCCTTGCCCCACGTTGTGCTGTGGTGGGGTTGCTTTGCCCCACGTTGGGCGCCAGCTGCGGCGGCTTGCTCAGTCGGTGGCGGTGGGGGTGCTCTGCCCCACGTTGGGCGCCAACTGCTGCGGCTTGCTCGGTCGGTAGAGGTGGGGTCTGGCTGCGGACGAGGGGTCGGTCCAGCTCTGGACGAGGGGTCGGTCCCGCTTGGGACGAGGGGTCGGTCCCACCTGGGACGAGGGGTCGGTCCGGCAGCAGACGAGGGATCGGTCTCACAAGGGGTTGCGCGGTTCGGCTGACGGGGTCGCCCGGCGAAGCCAGCGACGAAGGGGTCGCCCGGAGAAGCAGGCGACGAAGGGGTCGCCCGGAGAGGCAGGCGACGAACTGGGGACAAGGGAGGCCAGGCCCTTGTCGGGGGCTCTCAGGACTGGAGGGCGCACGGCAGAAGAACTACCGCGGAGACAAGGTAAACACGCAAGTCCACTTTACTGAGGGAGAGGCAACAGTTTTATAGGGGCTGGGGAAGGCTGATTGGTCGAAGCCACGCCCTGTTCTGATTGGTTGCCGGCGAAAGGTCAGTGGGCGGTACTGGACGGGGGAGGGGTGGTGGTTAGGGATTGGCTGTCGCTGTTGCTGGGGGAAGGGGCAGGGTTTAGGGATTGGTGGTTGCTGTTGCTGGGGTGGAGGGCAGACTGGATTTTTCCACCCACGCCTGGCTGTTGCTGCTGTCGGGGGAGGGGAAAAGGGCGGGCTGGATTTTTCCGCCCACACCTGGCTGTTGCTGCTGTCGGGGGAGGGGAAAAGGGCGGGCTGGATTTTTCCGCCCCCACCTGGCTGTTGCTGCTGTCGGGGGAGGGGAAAAGGGCGGGCTGGATTTTTCCGCCCACACCTGGCTGTTGCTGCTGTTGGGGGAGGGGAAAAGGGCAGACTGGAACTTTCTGCCCTGCGCCTGCGCAGGGAGAAAGAAGAAGAAGGGTACTGCCCCACAGGCATCATGTGGCGCCATCCGGGAGGAGGGGCGGCCGCGGAAGCATGGCTGCCGAGAAGGGGAGACCCGAGGGCACCCTGCGCCCATGCCGAGCTCCCTTCAGGGGTGGCGGTGAGTCCGACCAGCCACCCCATCATGGGGGCAGCGGAACTAGGCCTACAGCGGCCGCTCCCCTGCCAGGCCAGCAAACCACACTTCAGCCCGAGGGGTGACCGCACAAATGGATTAAACTCTCCAGTCAACAAGCAGAGATTAGCATGGATACAAGAGCAAGATAGAACTATATGTTGTTTAGAAGAAATACAACTTAAATTTCAAAGACACAAATAAGTTGAACATAAAGGGATGAAAAAAAATCCATGTAAATAGTAACCAAGAGAGTTAGGGTGGCTATACTAAAATCAGAAAATAAACTTTGTGAAAGTTTGGGTTATGAACCCCAGGGGAAAAAGGATGTTCTTAATCTTAATCTCATTCATGTGGGAGAACCCTTTTTAAGTAGTACCATTTGAAGATGTTTTTAGTTAAAGAATGGCCCAACTGAATCAGAACGGGTCTTAACCCTGTTACTGGAGGCCTATTAAAAGAAAAGGCCACAGGGAGGAGCAGGAAGTTAGAAGTCAGTGGAACCCAGAAGAGAAAGGAGAGAAAATCACCATGTGATGGCAAAGTCAAAGAACTCAGGAATTACCATCCAGCCTGGACAATACCAACCCAAGGGAGAAGCAGTCCTCTTAGTCTTTGAACCAATGGGCCAATAAATTCCTGTTGTTATGCCAACCTATTTTATGGCCTTTGTCATAGCAGCCAGGAAATTAAGATGGACTCTAAATCAAAATCTGTTACAAGAGACAAAAAAAAGGGACACTATATATTAATAAGAGGGTCAATGCAACAAGAAGATAAATCAAATATAAACATGTGCACCTAATAAGAGCCCCAATACATAAATAAACATTGGTGAAAATGAAAGGAGCAGTAGACAGTACTACATAATAGTTGGAGACTTCGATACACCACTTTCATAAGTGGATTGAACATCTAGACTGAAAATCAATAAGGAAACAGAGGACTTGAATAATACCATAAACCAATTAGACCTATATGACATATAGAAAACAACCCACCCAATTACAGCCTAATACACATTCTACTCAGTGTACTTGGATCATTCTCCAGGACAGAATGTATGTTAGGGCATAAGACCAGTCTCAAATTTTAAAACATTGAAATCACACATAGTATCTTCTCAACCACAGAAGAATGAAATTAGAAATAAACACAGAAGGAAAACTGAAAAACACAAATATGTGGAAATTACACAGTATATTCTTAAATAACCAATGGGTCAAAGAAAAATTTACAAGGGAATTAGGAAATTTTTAGAGATTAATAAATGTAAAGGAAGACACAACATACCAAATCTATGGGAAGCAAAAAAGGCAGTGCTTAGAAGGAAGTTTATAGCTATAAACGCCAACATTTTAGAAGAAAGAGATTATCCATAAACTAACTACACATCTTGAGGAACAGAAAAGAGTAAGGTAAACCTAAAGTTACCAGAAGGCAGGAAGTAATAAAGATCAGAGCAGAGATAGAGAATAGAAACACAAGCAAGAAAATCAGCACCAAAAGTTAGTTCTTTGAAAAGATTTTTTTTAATTGACAAAGCTTTAGCTGCTCTCACAAAGAAAAAAAGAGAGATGATGCAAATAACCAAATTCAGAAATGAAAGAGGACATTCTAATCATCTTACAGAAATTAAGATTATAAGAGAATACTTATGAGCAATTATACGCCAATAAATCAGATAACCTAGAAGAAATAGACAAATTCTTAGAAATGTAACCTTACCTAAACTAACCACTCTTGCTTCCCTCTGGGTTCAGGGTCCCTCTCTTTCTGGGGTTCAAGCTTAAGGCTTCAGCTTCAAACTCCAGCATCAAAACTCCCACATCAAAAACCCCTAACTCTGTCCTTTGCCATGCCTTTTATCTGTGAGACCCCACACACCAAAGGGTGGGGACTCAATGCCCTACTAGCAAGAGAGGATTACATGACTACACAATCAAGCAAACCTCTGGTTAATTTCGAATGCCACAATTATTGCTAAAAAATGTGTAATGGCTCACTCAACAGTGATTATGCCACTTAATTTCTGAACGTCAGCTGCACTGAGAAGTATATATGTATTTTAGACATTTATAGTTAATCCCTTATGTCAACTCTCACCCAAAGAGTTTCAAGGGCAAAGCTTGGGCCTCCCTATTGTCCTCCCAGAACCAGCGCTCCACCAGGCACTGCCCCTCCACAGGAGGAGGGCGTGGGTGGGCATGTCCCCACGGAAGGCTGAGCTCCTGCCAGATGGGCGCTCTGTGCCCTTACAAAGGCAAGATGCCGAGAAGAGGTTTGATCAACGCGTCATCTCAAACCAGCTATTTCCTTCAGCTCCCCCTGAAAACGCAAGAGATTTATGATTTGACCGTGTGTGTATTTTCCCACGAGAGGTAATGAACAGATTTTTGGCTATCACGTGGTGCAAGCTTTACCCCAGCGCCCCGCACAAGCGGTGGCTGAGCATAATGGAGCGGCAGCCATGGGTGGACAGACCGACGGATGGAGGACGGGGGAATGAATGGAAAGAACTGCAGCCCAGCTGTCATCCTAGGAGAAAAAAACACCAAAGGCAGAATCTTGTGTGTGGAGAAGACCGGAAACAGACGATGAAGACAGACAGATGAGAAAACGTGGAGGCGGGAGGAAAGGGAGGCCGGCGGAGACAGGAAGGCAGGAGTGCGCCCAGGGCCGGGCAGAGCGGGCCCCCGGGCCCCGCGTCCCTCGCCCCGGGCGGCAGGATGGCGCTCCCCACCTAGGCTCTCCAGGCGCGCTCCCGGCGCGGGGCCGGCCGTGTGGTTGGGCACGCGCGCGTCCGGGGCCTTGACTCCGCCCCTCCCACCCCCACCCCGAACTCGGCGCGGAGCCCGGGACCGCCCTGTCCGGCCTTCCTGGGCTGCTCTGCCTCCGGAGCGGGGTCTCGGGGCGAGAAGGAACAAATGAATTAAATAAATAAGAAAATATAATTATAATAACAGAGGCAAAATTTGTTTGAAAAGTATCCTAACACAAAAATAGTCTTGTAAAATTGAATATAAAGCGAACAGTGTTTCTCATCCTTTTTTTTTTTTTCATTATAGCCCCCTCGTAAGAAACATTTTTTTACTTTTTCCTAGTTAATACCATCAAGTTTTTTTTCTTTGGTTTTGTTTTGTTTTGTTTTTAAAGACACACCAGGGATTGAACCCTGGACTTTGTACATGGGAAACAGTTGCTCACTACTGAGCTACACTGCTCCCCTCTCATGAAGTTATTATACCACAGATATGCTCTTTATCTTATGTGCTGTATGTGCATCTGTGCTTTACCCAAAGAATGAATAAGAATCTCTCTCCCAAAAACTAATGTTTGCCCCTTTTTGACTGATACTGTCCTTGTTGAGAGTGTATACATTTAGAGAAGGCACAATTAAGCAGTAATAGGAATTAATAAGGTATAACTATAAATAGAGCAGAAATACTTTAAAAAGTCAAACATTCTGAACGACTTTACATCAATACATGTGAATAAATAATCAAATTCCCAAGTACATAACCTGAGCTGACTTTTAAAGGAAATGGAAACACTAAATAAGCCTGGAGCTACTAAATAAACTGCATTTATTTAGAACTAAATAATCTTCTCACAGAGAAAACACTAGGCTCAGATGATATCATACCAAATATTCAAGCAGATTATGTTGGTCATATACAAAATGTTTTCAAGGAGAAAGAAAGAAAATACACTCCTAGGTGCACTGAATGAGGATAGCACTACCAAAATATCAAGGTCAGTTAAGGATGGCACAAAAACAGGAGATTACAGGCCAGCTTCCCTCGTGATCATAGATCAAAAAAATTCTAAACTATTAGCAAACTCAGTCCATCAGAATTAAGAAAAAAAAAATCATCACAAAGTTTATTTTAAAAATTCAACATTAGTTATACATTAAAAATGGATTAATGTAATTATCCATATTAATAGAGTACTGGAGAAAAATATGGTTACAAAATGTGAATAACAGTATTTAGATAAAAGTCAACACTCACTCATGATTCATAGCAAACTTAGAAATCCGGGTAAAGGATTTCTGCCAAAAGCCTTCTTCACCATTGTTGCTAGTAACATATTAGAAGACCACTACCTGAAATCAAGCCTGCCTCTATCATAGCATCTATTCAAAAACTCAGAGGACAACACAGCACGCTCATTCATCTTTCCTTTCATCTTACACAGACACCCAAGCAATTCAACAGGCAATTGTTACAATTAAGAAGAGAGTATGCAAGATGGCTGGATTTGTCAATAAGTAAAACAAATAAGTATGTCATGACAGCAATAAACAGTTGCAAAACAATACAAAACTACTGCAACAAAAGCAGCAAAATATAGGGTATTTGGGGGAGATGCTCGAAAAATGCTAGTTAAGACCCAATGAATGAGATGTCCAATCAATAGGCCAAAATATTAAAATGACAATTCTGATGACATGAAGGATGTCAGCCAGTAGACTCCTATAAGCATGTTAGAGTTCACCAATTTGTTCTTCTGGCCTGCCCCGCGGTCCCCCTTGGCTGGGAAGGGTCTCTGTCCCCCAGGCCAGCTGGCTCAGCCCCGGGGGGTCTTATTTTGCCCCGACTGTGAAGGTCCTGATGTTTTGGGGTGGGGGCCTGACTTGGATCCTGGACCTACTTGGAAAGCCATGAGATCCTGGGTGAGCTACTGACGAGGCTCACTCTCCTTTGTGCATCTGTGAAAGGGGGGTGATAGCCCCTTGTTGGGAGGACTAAATGGGAAAACCTGTGCAAAGCAGAGCTGCTTCCGAGGGGCAGCCCCTTGCCTGCAGGAGGAGAGGGGCCTAGCGCCTGGCCCACCGGCTTGGCTGTCACCTGGGCCCTCAGCCCCTGACCTTTAGCGGCCCTCATTTAGAGCCTGCTTTCCAGCCCCTTCACCCCCTGCTTCTCATCTTGCTCGGGACACAAGCCCCCCCCACCATGGCCCCCCAAAAATGTGGTTCTGAGAGCTGCCTGGAGAGGCATTTCCCTGCCCCCAGGCTGGGTTTCCCAGGAGCTCATGATGGAGGGGGTGGGGTGGGGAAAGCAAGCCAGGGATGGGGAAGAGGCCAAACCAGGGGGTGCTTTCTGGCAAAGTCCCTGCCTTGGCCATACCCCGCAGAGAGCCTTGGGATGCGCAGTCCTCCTCTGAGTGAAGCCACCCAGGGGAGGGGCGGCACCTCCGGGCTTGTCGGCTCTCTGGCCTGCGGGCCCAGGGGCTCCGGGTAGGTCTGCGCAGAGCCGCAGGGCTGCCGGGGCTTGGTGGAAGGCTGCCTCGGCGCTCGTGAGGCCCACCCGGAGGGCGCGAGCTGACCGCGGGCCACACGGTGCCCTGACCCATTGCCCGTCCTCCTGCAATTTCATTGGCATCTGAAGCTGTGACTCGTGCTTGGTCAGGTTTTGCCCAACTTGCCGGGCAGGGCAGGGCCGGGACCGGCCATCCTGGGTGTCAACCCTGGCCCCCAGACCCCCGGGTCCACAGGGTCAATGTGGCACGTGTGCCACTGGCTTGTTAAGCACCTGCTCTGTAACATCACAGCCACTTTCCCAAGCCCATCGCCATCCAGGGGCCCTCCCCACCAAACCTGGCCTGGCCTGTAGGGGGTCCTCGTCCTCAGCCGAAGGAGGGGGGCCATGCTGGCCATCGCCGCACCCCTCTCTGAGGTCACCCCCACTTCCGTTTAGCGGGCTGGTCTGGAAGGCTGCTCTTCGCGTGAACGCTGGCAGATTCGACCTTGCAGTTTTTGGAGATAGCAGTGACCTGCTCCCGCCTTTGGCCTCTCCTGGTTCCTGCTCGCTTGTGGGGTGCTGGCTTGCACCTTTCCTGGGAGGTGCATCTTGAACACCTTCGTGGAGCCCTTTCCCAGCCGGGCACGGCCTTCTCGCTGGGGGTCTCTCCAAACTGCGTGGAAGCGGCCCTGGCGGGCTTGGAGAACCGGGGCTGGTCCTGGTGCTGTGGTCACGAGATGACAGGGCAGAAGAGCCTCTGCGGGGAGTCGATGTTTATTACAAAATGAATCACCAGGCAGACTGGCCCGTAGCCTGGGTGGACGGAGGAGCCTGCCGCACCTGCTGGACACCAGGCCTCCCAGCCGGGCTCAGGCTGAAGGCCGCCTTGGTCCCCCATTCCTCGTCTGTCTGCTCCAGCCCAAGAGGGCTCAGCAGGGAGGCTGGGCCGCCTGGGGCTGAGTCCAGCTTCATGGCCCACTCTGTCAGCAGAGGACGTGGAATTGTGGGGACACCGCAGGGGGCATCTGGAGCTGGTCACATTTCCAGGCGTGTCATCCTCAGCGAGGGTGCCCTGGCGGGACTCGTCATTTCTGAATGTGCTTCATGAGATGGGTGTGGGGGCTCTGCTCCCCCAGCCTCCTCTCAGCATGGCCCTGGTGGGGGCCGTCCAGGCAGGTCCAGCAGGGGGAGCCTCTCTACCTCTCCAACTCAATCTCTCACTCTTTTTTTTAAATGTTTGTACTATTATCTTTATTATTTTGATTATTTAATTGTATTTTTTTGAAGATGTGTGGATCACAGAAAATGTTACATTAAGAAATATAAGAGGTTCTCATATACCCATCCCCCAGCCCCCCACTCCTCCCACATCAACAACCCCTTTCTTCATTGTGGCACATTCATTGCATTTGGTGAATACATTTTGGAGCACTGCTGCACCACATGTAATAGTTTACATCATAGTTCACACTCTCTCCCAGTCCATTCAGTGGGTTATGGCAGGACATACGATGTCCAGCATCTGTCCCTGCAATATTATTAGGACAATTCCAAGTCCCAAAAATGCCTCACATCACATCTCTTCTTCCCTCTCCCTGCCCACAGCAACTACCATGGCCACTTTCTCCATGTCAATGCCTCAATTTCTTCCATTACTAGTCACAATAATTCTATACTATAATACCAGTAAGTCCACTCTAATCCATATATTATTCCTCCATCCTATGGATCCTGGGATGGTGATGTCCACTCCACCTCTAAATCGAAAGGGAGCTTAGACCCCACATGGTTGATGGACGGGATTCTCCTGCTTGACAACTGTAGGCTCTCTCGGCTCCCTGGTGTGGTGGCTGACCATCCTCGCCAGCTCACCTGGGTAAGTTCTTTCCTCCCCTTCTGCCTCGTGTCTCCTTTGCCTCCGGGAGCCCGCCACCTCCCCCTTGTCCTGCTCCCGCCCTGCCCCGTCTCCTTTGTGCCCCGGGACTGCCTGGCCTTCCGCCTCTCTCCAAGCAGCAGTCTCTCTCTCTGTGGCCTGCGGCCTCTTCCCCTGCCCTGGCCATGGCTGGGCCTGGGCCCAGAGCTCAGCGTTCGATTGGCACAGGTGGAGGCCCTTCCTCCCCACCTCAGCTTCCCTCTTCCAAAGTGACCTGGGGTGTTCGAGGCAAAGGGCTCCCAAGCATCCTAGAGGGGAGGCCGCCCTGGGCTCGCTTGGTCAGGTTTCTAACTCCTTTGCCCAGAAAGAGCAGTTCATTGTCAGGGGCCTGGGCTGACAGCAGGAGCCAGGCAAAGATGAGGCAGTAGCCAGAAGGGTGAGGCCAGAGGGGACTGGGACACAGAGCTGGGTGCTACCAGGGTGCCAAGAATTCTGCCCCATGAGGTAGGAGCCTTCAGAGACTTTTGGGCACTAGAAGTGGGCACAGGGGGTTCTCTTGGGCAAGGCCAGGCATGGAGAAGGAAAAGGAGTTTGTATTCGTTTCCTAATGCTGTGTAGCAAAGTACTCTACAAGGGGACGTTTCTGATCTCGCACAGTTTACATAGAAATTTGGAGGTGGGTTTCAGCCAGGTGGTTTGGGGCAGGGACTCAAGAGGCCGTGGTCAGTCAGCCTTGCCGCAGGTCATCGAGGACTTGGCGGGGGCTCGAGCCTCACTTCCTGATGGGCCACTCACATGCTGATGTGGTGTGCTGGTCGTAGGCCGGACCTCACTTCCTGTCCACCCGGGGCTCTCCACCGGCTGTCGAGTGCCCTCGTGACGTGGCAGCCGGCTGCCCTCAGACTGGGTTGTCCAAGGCGGACACTGCAGTTGGCACACAGCGTCACGCTGCTGTGTTCTCCCGGGTGCCCGGGTCAGCCGTGCTTCAGGGCAGGAGAGCACTGCGGGGAGGCGAGGGGTGGCCCCAGGTGATGCGGGGCAGTGTAGGACAGAGCCCGAGGCTTGTCTCAGTGCAGCCAGCCCCCCAGCCCCTTCCTGTCGGTGCTAACAGGGACAACTGCCCGGGCGTTCCCAGGCCTACAGGGAGGCCCTGCCTGGCTCCGTTGGGCAGGTGGGAAGGGGTTAAAGGATTGGGCAGATCCCTCAGCCCAGGCTGCCCCCTCCTGCCTGCCGGAGGCACTCACCTAGTTCCCAAGCCGTGAAGTGCCCTGCTCGATTCTGCCTTTGTTTACATTTTTGATACTTTATCATAGATTTTTGGTACCACTTCTGATTTCCAAGCATTGCATTGAAATAGGATTGACGTGTACCGCTGGGTCTTTTAGGGTCCCCTTCGGTGCTGTGCCTGGCCTGTGCCCAGCCTCCTCCTGTCCCAGGGCCTTGGGTCAGGCAGGTCTCCTTGTGGCTGTGGAGTTGGGGCTGGGAGTAAAGGGGCCCCCTCATATCCCCCATCCCCATCGACGGGTGCTGGTGGTGCGGGCAGAGGGGACCCCCCAGGGGCTGGGGAGGCTAAGGGTAGACCCTTAGCAGCCTCCAGCAACCTCCTGCTTGTCGGGGGGGTCCCTGCGGGATGGTGCGGGGTGGGGGTGGTGTGTGGGGTGGGACCGCGGCGGGGCTGGCGGGGCTCTGGCCGAGGCTTTGGAGGCCGAGCCCCTCTGGCTCCGGGAGTGGCTGGCCGGGTGTCCCCCACCTCCCCCACCTCACTGCCAGCTCCGATCCCCGGGTCCTCCCCCAGCCCCCTCCCAGGCTGCAGGATGGAATATTCCGGAAGAGGCTAGAGGTGGAGAGAGTGGAGGGGGCGGGGTCCAGGCTGGGGGCACCCACAGCCTTTGGAAGCCCTCACTTTAAACTGACACCTTCGCCTCCAGATGTGGGGTGGGGGTGGGGGCAGACGTCATCGTTGGGCCTGGAGCTGGGCTCTGGGCGGGCGGCGCCCCCTAGCGGCACCCGGTTCGGCTTGGCTTTCATCCTTAAATTGACTGAGCGCCATCCCGCGCACCCGCCTGGAGACCCCGCCCCCAAGAGGACCTTCTTCCAGACCCTTGCGGGTGGACAGCCGGGCTTGTGCCTCCCTGGCCTGCGGATGACCTACTTAGCAGAAAAGACCCCAGGGATGGAGGCACGGGGCGGGAGGGGAGTAGGCTGCGGAGGAGGATCGGACCTGGCGTTCACTGGGGTGGGGGCTGAGCTGAGGGTCTCTTTCCCCGTCATTCCCCGCCTTGCACGGCCTCCATCTGGCTCCGTCTGGTGCCCAAGGCCGGCTGGGTGGGCACAGCAAGAGTAGATGGCCGCACAGTGCCTGAGGGAAATAAAAATGAGATGGATGTGATTTTTTAAAAGTTAATTTATTTTTAATGTTCCATTAAAAAATATGAGGTCCCCATATACTCCCCACCCCCCTCGCCCCACTCCTAGATGGAGGTGATTTTTTGGTGTGCCTTTTTCTTTTTTCCTGGAGTGAGTTTCCTTTGCACAGCAATGGTGTAACTAACATCAAATTGAATGAGAGCTTGTTAAATGCAGACAGAGAATTATCATCAACGTACATCAAGTAACTTTACAGCACAGCTTTTTTTTTTTTTTAGGTTTGGCTCTGCCTGGTCCTCAGCATGATTGCTGGGAGTCGCCGTCACGTTAGAAGCAGGTGTCTCGTCTAATAAATGTTAGGTGGCAGAAGTTTCCAAACCCCTTGGGGAGGTAGCTGGTGGAATTCCAAGTTCATTCAAGGAACCGCAAGACCTGGAGGGGGCCAGGAATATAAGGGTAAAGAGAGGAAAAGCCACTTTCAATACAGCCCAAGGCTCTCTCATTATGCAGAAAGGAAATTAGAGGGTCCTGGTTAGGGTACATCCTGAAGGGACCTCGCAGGGAGGGGCTGCAGGGAGGCAGAGCTGGACCACATTCCTTCCGGAAGAAGGACACTGCTTCCCGCCCTCACCTCCCGAGAGGACTCCAGAGCAGCTGAGTCAGCAGGAGTGACCACGCCCCAATTTATCATTTCCTTAGGTGGGGGAATCTGTTCTAAAATGGCCTTTCATGCATTTCCTGAGAATAATAGGGAGGCGATGGGTGCTAACAGCCAGGTTTTTGTTTTTTTAACTATATCTTGCAAATAATACTGCCATATATGGATTCTATATCCTTTTTGTCATGGGTGTATTATATTGCATAGAGTAGATACCCACATATGTCTGCAGTTATGAAATGATATAAAATAAATATCTCTAGATGGATAGTTTGGTGTTCAGGTGGGAGAATATTGGCAGGATATTTTTTGGTGAAGTGGTACCTATAAATATTCTCTGGACATGGGCAGATTGCCCTCCAAAAAGACTTAACATGAGAGGGAAGTGGCCATGCAGGACAGGCCAGGGGAGAGGTTGCTGGGCAGGGCGGAGTGGACGCAAGGCCACGGGGCGTGACTGAGGAGAGTTCTGGCAATGAGGAACTGAAGGTGGAGGAAGGAAACCACAGCTGGGACAGTGGCCCTGCCTCATGGAGCGGCCACTTGGGCCCATGGGGGTGGGGCACTGAGACGCAGACTCCCTGCTGGGGGTCAGCATGGTGGGGTGGGGAGGAGCGGGTTCTGGGGTCATCCGTCCATCTGCTGACCCATTGGGTGTCCCCCGTGTGCCTCTTTCCTTGTCCCTAAACTGGGAGAGTGGAAGTGGCCTCCCAGGGGATGTCTTCTGGGCTAATCTCTGTTTCCTTCAGTTTCTGCAGGAGCACCTCCTCCTCCAAGCAGCCCTCCTTGCCTGCTTTCTCTATCATAGCAGTGCAATTCTGTGTTGTCCCCCCACCTTGCCTTATTTTCTTTTCTAATGTGTCTCACCGCTTGGTAGCCTACTGCTTGACTTGTCCATCCTGTGGGGTCCATTGCTGCATCCCCAAGCGGCCTAGTAGGTGCTTGATTTGTTGACGCTTGAAGAGGCCCCTGGTCTGGCTCCATGGGCGAGGCCAGGGGAAGGACTCCAGGCCCCCTGGCCCACTCCCCTCACTGTGGCTGGAGAGGCCTCTTCCGCTTGGAGGCCGAGCTGGGACTGTCCAGCAGGGAGGAGGAGGTGGGGTCTCAAGCCTGAGCCCTCAAATGTGACGCAGCCCTTCGTTGAATAGCCATCCTGAGACGGGGCCATTTCTCAAGATGCAGAACTAAAACTGGGCCATCCCAGGCAGACCAGGGCAGCTGGGCCCCCGCCCCATCTCAGAAGCCAAGAGCCCCCAGGGTGGCTGGGAGCCGCATGAACAGCCTGCTGCCACTTGATGGGGACACGGCAGACCAAAGACAGACTCGACAGGCCAGCGTGGAGTAACGGGCCTTCACCCAGGGGGCGTTCGTGGGTCCTCGCCCTTGGTGCACTGTCTGAGCTCCCTCGCCCATGCTTGTCCCGGAGGTGAGGGTCTTTTCTGGGGCGTGTCTCCAGGGGATGAGGGGGGCTGCCCTCTGAAGAATGTGGTGACAGGGCTTGACAGTTGTGAAGGCCCGCGGGGACGCAAGTGAGCTTTCAGCAGGGCAGAAGTTACGTGTTGACAAAAGGCCCACTGATACAGGGGTGAGCGGGCAGCTGAGGGAAAACAACCAGAGCAGGCTTCCGGAAAAGCAGGTTACATGTTCCAGTCCAGGCACTGTTGATCGGTCACCAGCTCACAACCAGTTCCCGAGGCTTGCCTTTCTTAACTACTCAGGAACGCTGCTGCAATCTGGGGAGGAGGAAAGACCTGGAAGGAGTGGGGGAGAAAATGCAAAGTCACATATGCCACCAGCCTTGGTTGTTCTCCACTGATAAGCCATGGGAAGAATGAAATCAAGGGTAAGTGCTGACTGGGAGACTCCCTGCCTGAACTGTCTGCTGTGTGAAGGGGAAAGAGATGACATAGATAAATGATAGATGGGTGGGTGGGTGGGCAGGTGGCTCGACAGCTGGATAGATATGATGGATGGATGGATGGGTGTGTGGGTGAATCAAGGTGGATGGATGAGTGGGTGGTTGGGTAGAGAGAGGGGGGAGAGATAGATATCCTAGATGGATGGACAGATGGATGGGGGCATGGATGGGTGGGTGGGTAAAGAGATAGATGATGTGACAGATGGATGGATAGATGGGTATAAAGACAGATAGACAGGTAGACGGATGGATAGGTAGAACAAGAGATGAATGTGCATGTGTATATGTTGTCTGAAGCCACCCAACAGTGAGCCTAGGGAGACTCCACCCTTGCTTTCTGAACTTAGGGTGACAGCAATAGAGTCAGGTCCCAGTGTCCCAGCTTCTTGTTTCGTCAGCTTTTGAGATATTGTACTAAAATTGATGTGCTGTCTAGGCATGGTGCCCAGACCTCCTGGGCTCTCCCAAGGGTATCCCTGATGTCCCCTGGGATGGGACATCCCCACATGGGATGGGAGAGGAGCCAGCTCAGCCCAGCCTCCTTCCTGGCTGCCCCTCTTGGCTCAGCTCCCACTGTTATAAGACAGGCGAACAGCCAGCTGCCCCTGCCTCGCTGGGTTGTCGAGGCCGAAGGAGGAGGCAGGGAGAGTGGGGAGGACTAGGTCACAGGCGCTGTGTCTCTCATGCACCCATGTGGGTCTCCTTTGTCCCACGTCAAGCCAGGGGACTGGTTCTTTCTCTCTCCTTGGAAGGGATGGTCCCTGGGAAAGCTCTTGCCTCTGACCTCTGGGCAAGCTGGGGCCAGGCAGATGCTTCATCCTACCCGCCGGTGGGGACCCCAAGACCCCAGGCTCAGACGTGGGATGCAGCCTCTTGTTCATTTCACAGGAGAGATGGAGAGGGAAGCTCCCTGCTTTAGGGATGGAGGCCTTGGGGGCCACAGGGCAGGAACTGTCCCCAGGCCAGGCAGGTGGTGAAGCCCAGAGGTGGTGGTCTCATTCCGGGAGGTGCTACTCCAAGTGCGGTCCGTGGACACAGCATCACCTGAGAGCTGAGTGAAATGCAGAATCTCAGGGCCCAGACTCCCAAGTCAGAATCTGCATTCCACAATTTGAGAAAGGCTGCTTTGGAGAAGGAGCAGAGTTGCTTAGATGAAAATACTTAACATTTTGATAGGAGACCCTTGCAGAATCTCGTGAGTGCTAAAGGCATCTCTCCAGGAGAGCACATGTGGCAAGCGCCCTCACCTCTTTAGAGTTTCAGCCTCAGGACCACCCTGAATCCCAGGGGACAGCGCCCCATTGGTAATGGGCAAAGCAAGGGCAGTCAAAAACAAACCGAGAGGGAAGCAGCCTTGGCCCAGTGGATAGGGCATCCGTCTACCACATGGGAGGTCTGCGGTTCAAACCCGGGGCCTCCTTGACCCGTGTGGAGCTGGCCCATGGGCAGTGCTGATGCATGCAAGGAGTGCCCTGTCACGCAGGGGTGTCCCCGCGTAGGGGAGCCCCACGTGCAAAGAGTGCGCCCCATAATGAGAGCCGCCCAGCACGAAAGAAAGTGCAGCCTGCCCAGGAATGGCGCTGCACACACGGAGAGCTGACACAACAAGATGACGCAACAAAAAGAAACACAGATTCCCGATGCAGCAAATAGACACAGAGAACAGACAAGGGGGGGGGGGGAGGGTACAGAATCAAATAAAAACAAAAAACAAACCGAGGACCTTTCTGGAAAGGTTTGCTATTAAAAAAAAAACACCCCGAAATCGTCTTCTAGGGAAACTGGCAGTTTGGTGGCTTTTCTTATGCCGCCTGGTGGCTAGGTATTGTTTTTACGCTGGATTATAGACAGGAGTGTGGGTTTTAAGTTTTCAGTGCTTGGCGCCTCTGAAACTCTTCACCTAGGCTGAGCCTGGAGAGGAAAGGGGGGGAGGAAAGGCGGGGAGGCGAGCCAGAAGCTCCAAGCCTGGACTGGGTGGGGAGGAGGGCGTGGCCCGAGAAAGCTGGGGCCTTTTTGCCAGGAGTGTCCTTTCAGCTTGCACCCTCGGGGCTCCCAGGTGGGGAGGGAGGGGGAGGGAGGGGGAGGGGGGAGCTCCCACCGGTCAACTGTGTGCGCGAGAGGAGGGGCAGTGTGTGGGCGTGGGGTGAGGCGCAGCCCGCGGGCGCCCCTGCGTGGTATTGGACCCCTCAGCGCTCTGCCACTTGCGGGGGAGAAATCAGCAGAAGGGTGGGGGCGCCACTCCTGCCCGGCACCTGCCCGAGCCCCCCAGCTGTGTGATCCTGGGTAAATCTGCCCTCTCTCGGCCCACGCTTTCCTCGTCTATAAAGTGGGCATCTGAAGCCCCGCCATGGGGGTTTAGTTAGGGATGGTCAGTGACACTTGGTAGTGCTAGCCCATGTGTTGTCACCCAAGTGGCTCCCTCTGCCCTGGGGGAAAGTGGGTGGGCGGATTGGGGTGGAGGCACCCGTGCCTGATAGGTGAGCGTTGCCCAGGCCTGGGACGTGTTCTGGGGCGGACAGCAGTCCCCAAAGCTCCCAGACGAGGGAGCCAGTGAGCAGCCTGCGGGACTGGTGGCCCAAGCCCGGGCTCTGGCCAGGTAAGGAGAGGGATGGTGGAAACCATCACAGCCCAGGCTTAGGGCGCTGACCCGTGCCGGGTGCTGCTCAAGCACCGTGGCGCTCACATCCCCTCTACAGGGCAGGCACCTTCCTCACCTCGGTTTACGAAGGAGGGAACTGAGGCACGCTGAGTCAGGGGTGGGCTGGGACCATCTTCGCACCCCTACCCACTGCAGCGCCCCACACTCAGGCTCCCGGCCGTGCAGCTGCTTGGCAGTGGTTTGTTCTGGCTGGACCAGCATCGCCCAAATCAGAGGCGGGTACCAAGGTGCTGCCTGGGGCTGGCACCCTGGGGGTGCATTCCTCCCCTCTGGTCCCTGCCTACGGTGGCCTCCACGCCCACCCAAGCCCCCCTGTCTCTGCTGGCTGAAGCCGGAAGCCATGGTGGCCCCACACATGAGCAGCCTCCTGTTGCACTCTCCTGTAGCTTCTGGTTGGCCCCGGGGCATGCAGCACTCATTCATTCACTTATTCAGCAAACCTTGAGGCCTGCTGTGTGTGAGGCACTGAGCTAGGGAAGTGGGGACACTAAGGGCACCCCCACCCCAGTCATGGTTCCCTGCTAAACAGGGGGTCTGTTCCCATGGGGACAGGCTAGGGCAGATCCTGGCTATGGCCCTCGGGCTGTGTAGTCGCTCCCTTCCTCCTTCCCCGGTGCCTGCCATGTGCTCCTGAGATTTGACTCTGGCATGCGAGCGACCCAGAGAGGGAGGGGAGGGGAGAGGCGACAGGGAGGAGGTGGATGCTTTAAAAAATAAATACAGGGAAGCAGACTTTGCCCAGTGGTTAGGGCGTCCATCTACCACATGGGAGGTCCTCAGTTCAAACCCCGGGCCTCCTTGACGCATGTGGAGCTGGCCCATGCGCAGTGCTGATGTGCGCAAGGAGTGCCCTGCCATGCAGGGGTGTCCCCCGCATAGGGGAGCCCCACGTGCAAGGAGTGCACCCCATAAGGAGAGCCGCCCAGCATGAAAGAAAGTTCAGCTTGCCTAGGAATGGCGCTGCACACACGGAGAGCTGATGCAACAAAACGACGCAACAAAAAGAAACACAGATTCCTGTGCCGCTGACAACAGAAGCAGATGAAGAACACGCAGCAAATAGACATGGAGGACAGACAACCGGGGTGGGGGGGAAAGGGGATAGAAATTTAAAAAAAATACGAAGTTCCCACATACCCCCCCATTAGTATTACTTATTTATTTTTTATTAGAGAAGTTGTAGATTTACAGAAAAACCCTGGAAAACATACCGGTTACCATGTAACACCCTGTCATTCCCACCTTGGTTTAGTGTGCTCCCTTTGTTACGTTGATGAAAGAGTATTATCATAACTGTACTATTAACTACAGTCCCTAGTTTGCATTAGAGTTCACTGTGTTGTACAGTCCTAGGGTTTTTTAAAGAAATGTTATTCTAGTAGCATTCTTGGACATTCCCCCTTTTTAAACCACGTTCAAATAAACACTGCAGTGGCATCCGTTATGTTCCCCACCTTGTGTGGCCGCCACCACCTCTGCTGCCCAACTTTTCCTTCAACCCTGCCCACAGCCCCCGAAAGGCCTGAGTGCCGGTGGGGGACACTCGGGGGACGGTCGTGCCCGGGGCCTGTGCTGGTGGGTGGCAGGTGCCGCGGAGCGCCCGCCGTGGGCTGCAAACCTTGGCTAACCCGAGGCGAGTTCTGTCTGGAGCTAAACCCGACGCTGAGGGTGGGCACCGGGCAGGCGCGGGAAGCAGGCTCTGGAAGCGGGTGGTGGGCCCAGCAGCAGGCGTTTGCGGCCAGCGTGCCCGGCCGGCCTGCGCCACCTCGCCAGCCGGGAGCGGGGCAGCGCGGCCCCCCGAGCTCGCGCGGCCGGGTTTCCGTCACCTGGCTCGGCGTGCTCGGTGGGAGCCGGGTGCGAGCCCGGGCGGCCGCCGAGTGCTTGGGTCGTCCTTACTGGCGGGCCTCGGGCGCCCCCCGCCGCCCGCCCGCCGTCCGGGGAGACAGGCATAAAGGAGGTGGAGGCCCCGGGAGACCCGCGTGCTGGGGCCGCGAGCCCCCTGCGCGCGTGGGCTCCTCGGGCCCCTCTGCGGGGCTGGCCTGGGCTGGCCGTGCGCCCGCAGGCGGCGCTCGTGGCGGGGAGGCCAGCGCTTCCCCGGGGCGAGCGAGAAGGCGGCGCCTGGGCCCTGCGGAGCCGCCCCTGTGTCAGCTGCGGGGGGACGGGCGAGGGGCTCTCCTCTCAGGCAGGTGGTTCCAATTTGGGGCGACTGGTGATTTTGACTGAAGCTGCTGTAAACATTTGAAACAAAACAAAAGATCATCTCTCTGGAGTCAGAGAGCTCTGGGTGTGAATCCCAGCCTGGGCCACCTGTCAGCTGCCCCTGGGCGACTTCTCGCCCAGACTCTCTTTCCGCATCTCTAAAATTTGGGTAGTTGCCCTCACTCCTGGGGGCTGTGAGGACCGGATGAGAAAGAGTAGACACACCTGGCACCTCGGGTGCCCACGAACGGCAGCTGTCCTGAGGCACTCTTTGCCCCATCCTCCGGAGGGGTCGCCCCGGGTGGCCTTGACACCCGAGGGCCGGTGCAGCCAGATGGAAAGGGCGACTAGCGCTGTGGTTGGCTGTGGGTTAGTTGGCATGGGGAGCCAGCACCAGGCGAGGAGTCAGAGGAGGCCCAAGGGCTGAGTCCTGGTTCCGTCGACTTGGAGCAGGTCAGCGGTCCTCTCTGAACCTTATTGTTTTCCTCTGTGAAATGGGATTGCTAGCATCTTATATTCAGAATTCTTGGTTCCTGGCACCAACCATCACCAGTTGGGACAAGGTCTTTCTCTTTTTACATTTTACTTTATTATTATTCCCCCTTTTTCATTGACTCCCCACCTCCCCCGCCCAAGGACCCACTCTAATATGTCCTTGGCTGTTATGTTGGGGTTCTTCAGTGAAACAGTACTGGTAGGATAAATCATATATGTGATTTATTACAAGGACTTGGCTCACCCAACTCTGGAGGCTGGCAAGTCCGAATTCTGTATGGCAGGCTGTAAGCTGGAAACTCTAATAGCAGTGCTTTCATTTCTTCTAGTATCTTTTTAGTTCCTTTCACATTGTGTTTAATGCATCTGGAGTTCACCTTTAATGTATGATATAATACTGGGGTTCAGCCTTATTTTCTTCTACAAAGTGAGAAAATTTTCTCTGCATATCATCGGCTAGGCATTCTATCCTGTCCTCACTGGCTTGTGGTGTTACCACTAAAATAATAGAACTTCTTATTGTAGCTCCTCTGATTTATTTGTCTGTTCCTTAGACAACATCTATGGTTTTATTATGAATTTGTAATTGCCTTCATATTGGTTAGAGTGAAACTCTGTTTGATTTTCTTTTTTAAAGTGTCTTATTTTTGGCTTTATTCTTCCATCTATGTTGTCAGGTTCCTAAAATATCTCACTAGAATTGTTTGTATAATTGCAATGAATTTGTAGATTAAAATGGAGAAAACTGTTATCTATAAGGTCAAGTCATATCTTCTGTGAACATGGTATATATCCCTATTTATACACGTCTTCCCATGTGGACTAAAATAAAGTTGTTTTCTTTTGCTCTGAAAAGATCCGTTTTTATCTGGCTGCTTGCTTTCAAGAGTATAATTTATCTTTGATTTGCAGTAGTTTGAGTGGGAAGTGAGGTGCTTGGTTTCAATGAATTTCTTGAATGCACAAATTTACGTCTTTCTCTAAACTTGGAAGAATTCTGACCATTATTCCTTCAAATATTTTTCTGAATCATTCTCTCTCTCCTTTCCTATTTACACATAAGTTAGATCTTTTTATACAGCTCTCTAGGTCACCAAAGTTTTGGGTTTTCACCAATCTTTTTTTAACCTGCTCCTCAGATTGGATAATTTCTACCCATCTATCTTCAAGTTCATGTTTCTTTATTTCATCTCCCATTCAGTGAAGGTTTTATTTTAATGTTTTACTTTCAAGTTCTAGAATTTGGTTTGTTTGTTTGTTTGTTTGTTTGTTTGTTTTGCATTTAATATCTTCTTGCTTTATTACTCTTTTAACACTATATAGTATTCTACCCTATGATGTCTTCCATCCTGAAGTCTAATTTGTATGATATTAATATTGTTAATTGAGCTTTCTCCTGGTTTTTCAGCAATTTGCCTATGCTGTGAATTGGCGTGTTTTCTTCATGTTTCCTCTGCTTGTTTGTTGAACTTCTAGGATATGTGGATTTACAGTTTCCACAAAATTCGAAGTTTTTGGCCATTATTATTTTCAATTATTTTCTCTCTTTCCAGCCCCTTATCCTTTCCTTCTGTAATTCCAATTCCACAGTTGTAAGGCCTTTTGATACTGTCCCACAGCTCACTGATGCTCTGTTCATTTTCTTCCTATTCTTTTTTTTCTCTTGCCCTTCATTTTGGATACTTTCTATCATTTCTTCAAATTTACTGATCTTTTCTTCTTCCCTATCTAATTTGCTGTTAATTCCATCGAGTGATTTTTTTTACCTCACATATGGTATTTTTCATCTCTAGAGGTTTCATTTGAGTCTGTTTTCTAGCTCACATTTCTCTGTTTGCCATGCTCATATTCTCTTCTACTTCCCTGAACTTTCATTTGTCTAGGTTTGTATTTGATTTTCCTTAACTATTTTGTTTGGCCCTCTCTGAGCTATTGTAACAATCTGAGTGTTACATTTTTACTATAATTCTATGAAATTTTCAGACTTTTATTTTTTAATTGATTTTCTTTTTTTTCTGTTAAATTACTTTTGTTTTATTTATTTTTAATTAATTAATGTTTAATGTTACATTGAAGAAATATGAGGTCCCCATATACCCCCCACCCCCCTCACCCCACTCCTCCCATAACCACAACCTCCTCCATCATCATGAGGCATTCATTGTACTTGGGGAATACATCTCTGAGCACTGCTGCACCACATAGCCAATGGTCCACATTATGGTTTACACTCTCCCCCAGTCCACCCAGTGGGCCATGGGAGGACATACAGTGTCCAGTAACTGTCCCTGCAGTACCACCCAGGACACCTCTAAGTCCTGAAAATGCCCCCACATCACGTCTCTTCTTCCCATTCCCACCCTCAGCAGCTACGATGGCCACTTTCTCCATCTCAGTGCTACATTTACTTCGATTACTAATCACATTAGTTCTAGAATAGAGTATCAGTAAGTCCACTCTAATCTATACTCTATTCCTCCATTCTGTGGACCCTGGAATGGTTATGTCCACTCCACCTCTGTATCTGGAGGGTGCTTCGATTCTACTTGGATGATGGATACAGTTCTCCTGTTTGCAGTTGTAGGCATTCTTGGCTCCCTGGTGTGGTGGTTGATCTTCTTCACCTCCCTGTTAGCTGGTTGGGGTAACTCCAATAAACCAGAGGGTAGGAGTTGCAAGTCTCTTGAGGCTCAGGGCCTGGCTGTCACATGGAGAGTCCAGAGATTCAGGTCCCCTGAGTATACGCTAAACTCCAGCACCAACCACAGGTCTGGTAAAAGTGGCAGGAGAGGCTTGTGAACAAAGATCACACCTGAGTCCAGCTCCATCACACTCAGGAACACAAACCCAAAGTAGGGCCAACTGACATGGCTCTGAACTCCATCTGCCATGACCATAGAACCTGTGGGTCTCTGTAGCCCTCAGAAGAACCAATACCTGGGGTAGTATCTACTTTACCTGTCTCTGGGACACTGCTGAGGGCATAAGGGCAACCCCTCTGATGACCTCCCGGCTCTTTTTTGGAGACTCATAGCCATAAAAACTCATTTGTCCTTTCCATTTCCCCCTTTTATTCAGGGTCAAAAGGCATTTTAAACTCCTGATATTACATGTAGGCTGAGATATTCTGCTGGTCTGAGTTGATCCTTTTATTCAAGGTCATTCTCCAGCCACATCATCAGCTGGTACTTGGTAGTAATCCCTTGGTGCCAGGGAGCTCATCCCCAGGAGTCATGTCCCACACTGGGATGGGGGGAAGGCAATGCATTTACCTGCTGAATTTGGCTTCCAGACTGGCCACATTTGAGCAACACGGAGGCTTTCAGGAGGTAACTCTTAGGCACCCTGCAGCTCTAGGCCTGGTTCTTATTTCAGGCTCACAGGCCCACAAGCATAGTCATTAGCATCAAAGGCTCATTGTTGGACCATCCTTCCTTATTGGTGTTAGCCATTGCACTCAGAGGTTTGTTTCTGTTCCATTAGGGAATGTGACAGAGCTCCCCTGGCCAGGAACTCAGCACTCCCCAGCCATTGCTCCCAACTGTAACCACTATGAAAATATCCAAACATTTTTATGCACCCTACACATATGCCCTGGAGAATGCCATCCCAACCATGCACCCCCCACCAATAACACTCCACACCAGTATTCCTCCCCCACCATCATCAAACCCCTCTGTGGTCCAAAGCCTCTCTGAAAATGAAGCCCAATATATTGCCAGGTTCCATTAATAGTAAAATGGAATATAGTGATGGGTTTAGAGGTTAGATTTAGAATATGTACTAATTTAGAAAAATTAAAGTAAAAATAAATTGGGGTATCAAAAAATTAAAAAATGAAAAAGCTTTGTTTTTGATGTTTTGCCTTCCATCACTGCAATAAGTGTTGCCCTGTATGCGCATTGGGAAGGCAACTTCTTCCATCTCTTCCTCAGGGTCTACATCCTTTCTTTTTCTTTTTTTTTTTCTTTTTCTTTCTAACTATTAAGCTTGTCTTCACAAAAGTTTTAGATCACAGTAATTCATATATACAATATATAGTACTCCCACATATTCAACATCAGACACTTTGTCCCTTCCCCAGCAATAATCTTTTACATGTTCATACTATATTTACTGCAACTGATGTACAGCTATTGAGACAATAGCTTTCAAACAAGGTTACACTTGGATTTACATTGTGGTCTATATTTTAGACTATACAATTTTCTAAATTTTTAGTTATCTTATGTTTTACATTATGATTTACATTTTAGCCTATAGGCTCCTATACATTTTTGGTGTAATTTAACATGTCCTATATTCATCCTTGCATAATCTTGTGGAACACTTCCATTGCCCCACAGTTACACTGATTCCACCTATTCAATACCTCTTTCCCCCTTCCCTCAGGGCCCACAGTGACAATCACTCTTCATTGCTTGAAGGGCCATGTTCAGAGATACTTGCAACAATGTTGAGGGTTTGACATGCTCAACTGCCCTAATGCATTGGAAGTCACCATTTCTCTCGAGAGATACAATTCCCTCTATTTGAGAACATCAGTCCTCCCCAGGATGTGGGTATACCTTCACAGTCATTGTATGGGTCTCCACCCAATGATATAACCCACTATGACAAAATGAGCACTCACACATCCCTAGAAGCCTGCCCTGTGTCAGATGCCCCCACTTAAGCATTGCGGCGGCTTGCTCGGTCGGTAGAGGTGGGGTCTGGCTGCAGATGAGGGGTCGGTCCAGCTCTGGACGAGGGGTCGGTCCCGCTCGGGATGAGGGGTCGGTCCCACTTGGGACGAGGGGTCGGTCCGGCAGCAGACGAGGGATCGGTCTCACAGGGGTTGCGCGGTTCGGCTGATGGGGTCGCCCGGCAAAGCCGGCGACGAAGGGGTCGCCCGGAGAAGCAGGCGATGAACTGGGGACAAGGGAGGCCAGGCCCTTGTCGGGGGCTCTCAGGACTGGAGGGCGCACGGCAGAAGAACTACCGCGGAGACAAGGTAAACACGCAAGTCCACTTTACTGAGGGAGAGGCAACAGTTTTATAGGGGCTGGGGAAGGCTGATTGGTCGAAGCCACACCCTGTTCTGATTGGTTGCCGGCAAAAGGTCAGTGGGCGGTACTGGATGGGGGAGGGGTGGTGGTAAGGGATTGGCTGTCACTGTTGCTGGGGGAAGGGGCAGGGTTTAGGGATTGGTGGCTGCTGTTGCTGGGGTGGAGGGCAGACTGGAGTTTCCCGCCCACGCCTGGGTGTTGCTGCTGTCGGGGGGAGGGAAAAGGGCAGACTGGATTTTTCCGCCCACGCCTGGCTGTTGCTGCTGTAGGGGGAGGGGAAAAGGGCAGACTGGAATTTTCTGCCCTGCACCTGTGCAGGGAGAAGGAAGAAGAAGGGTGCCACCCCACAAGGCATCGGGTGGCGCCATCTGGGAGGAGGGGCGGCCGCGGAAGCATGGCTGCCGAGAAGGGGAGACCCGAGGGCACTCTGCGCCCATGCCGAGCTTCCTTCAGGGGTGGCGGTGGGCCCGACCAACCACCCTATTATGGGGGCAGCGGAATTAGGCCTACCGTGGCCACTCCCCTCGCCAGGCCAGCAAACCACACTTCAGCCCGAGGGGTGACCGCAAAGCATCTTAAACAGGTAACCTTCCTTATTATATTTTCTAAGTTTTCTCAACATTATAGTTTCAACCACATACCTGACAATCTCCTATGTTCAAATGTTCTCCCCACCCTCCCCCCAATTTCTTGGGTCATCTGACCCTTCCTCCCATCCCTAGCTCCCCTCAAGCCCACAAAGCCCCACCCAAAGGTATCCCTATGCCCCCATTTTATCCCTTCCCTGTACAAATACTTACCTCCAGCTTATCATAGATTTTACCCAGGTAGGTGTCAGCTCGCAACCTTCCTCTACCCCCCCCCAAATTCATTTAAGCCTATCATCCAGTCTTTAGCTCTCTGAGGCAGCTTGGTTTACTTATTTCATATCATTGAGGTCATGTAGTATTTGTCCTTCAATGCCTGGGTTGCTTCACTCAACATAAGGTTCTCAAGATTCATCCATGTTATCAAATGTGTTTGTACTGTATTCATTCTTAAAGCTGAGTGGTGTTCCATTGTATGTATATACCACATTTTATTTATCCATTCATCTGTTGTTGGGCATTTGGGTTGATTCCAACTTATGGCAATAGTGAACAATTCTGCTATGAACATTAGTGTGCATATAGTGGTTTGTGTCCTTGTTTTCAGTTCTCCTGGGTATATACCCAGCAGTGGAATTGCTGGGTCATATGGCAAATCTATAGCTAGTTTTTTGAGAAGCCGCCAAACTGTCCTCCAGAATGGCTGGATCCTTCTGCATTCCCACCAACAGTGGATGAGGGTTCCCATTCCTCCACATCCTCTCCAGCACTTGTAGTCTTCATAGGTGCCAATCTTATGGGAGTAAGATAGTATCTCATTGTAGTTTTTATTTGCATTTCCCTAATAGCTAGAAACTTGGAGCATTTTTTCATGTGCTTTTTAGCCATTTGTATTTCTTCTTTGGAGAAATGTCTTTTTAAAATATTTTTCCCATATTTTAAATGTGTTGTTTGTCTTTTTATTTTCAAGATATAGGAGTCCTTTATATATGCAGGATATAAGTCTCCTATCAGAAATACGGTTGCCAAATATTTTCTCCCATTGTGTAGGCTCTTTTTTCACTTTCTTGACAAATTCCTTTGAGGTGCAGAAGGCTTCAATTTTGAAGAAGTCCCATTTATCTATTTGTTCTTTTGCTGCTCATTCTTTGGGTGTGAATTTCATGAAGCCATTTCCTATTACAAGTTCCTGTAGATGGTTCCCAACATTGCTTTCCAAAGTCTTTATGGTCTTAGTTCTTATATTTAGGTCTCTGATCCATCTTGAATTGATTTTTGTATAAGGTGTGAGCTGGTAATCTTCTTTCATTCTTTTACATATGGATATCCAGTTCTCCAGACACCATATGTTGAAGAGGCCATTCTCTCCCAGTTGAGAGGGTTTGGTGGCCTTGTCAAATATTATATGACTGTATATATGAGGATACATATCAGAATTTTCAGTTTGGTTCCATTGTTCAGTGTGTTTACCCTTGTGCCAATACCATGCTGTTTTCACTACTGTAGTTTTGTAGTATGTTTTGAAGTCAGGTAGTGTGATTCTTCTAATTTCATTTTTTTTTTTTCCAATACATCTTTGGCTATTCGGGGTCTTTTTCCTTTCCTAATAAATTTCATAGCTAGTTTTTCTAGTTCATTAAAGAATGCTGTATTTATTTTTATGGGGATTGCTTTGAATGTGTATATCAGTTTTGGTAGGATAGACATCTTAATAATACTTAGTCTTCCTATCCATGAACAGGGAATGTTCTTCCATTTATTTAGTTCTTCTTTGATTTCCTTTAACAGTTGTGTAGTTTTCTGTGTATAAGTTTTTTACATTTTTAGTTAAATTTATTCTTAGGTATTTGATTTTTTAATTTACTATTGCAAATGGTATTTGTTTCTTGATTGATTTCCTCCTGAAATTGCTCATTATTGGTGTACAGAAATGCTACTGATTTTTGCTCATTGATCTTATAACCTGTGACTGTACTAACTTATTTATGAGTTCTAGAAGCTTTCTTGTAGACCTCTCAGGGTTTTCTATGTGTAGGATCATGTCATCTGCAAATAATGAAATTTTGACTTCTTCCTTTCCAGTTTGGATGCCTTTTATATCTGGTTTTTGCCTCAGTGCTCAAGCAGGTACTTCTAAGACAATGTTAAATAGAAGGGATGATAGTGGGCATCCTTGTCTTGTTCCTGATCTTAGAGGGAAAGATTTTAGGATTTCCCCATTGTAAATGATGTTGGCTGTGGGTTTTCCATATATACCCTTTATCATGTTCAGAAAATTTCCTTGTATTCCAATCTTTTACAGTGTTTTTACCAAGAAAGTGTGCTGTATTTTGTCAAATGCTTTTTCAGCATCTATAGATATTATAATGTGATTTTTTCCCCTTCAATCTGTTGGTATGGTGTATAACATTAATTGATTTTCTTATGTTGAACCACCTTGCATACCCAGAATGAATCCCACTTGGTCATGGTGTATAATTCATTTAATGTGTTGTTGAATATGATTAGCAAATATTTTGTTGAGGATTTCTGCATCTAGGTTCATTAGAGAAATTGGTCTGTAATTTTTCTTTCTATTTATGCCGTTGTTTGGGTTTGGTACTAGGGTAATGTTGGCATCATAGAATGAGTTAGGCAATGTTCCTACTGTTTCAATTTTTTGGAAGAGTTTAAGCAAGATTGGCATTAGTTCTTTCCAGAATGTTTTGTAGAATTCTCCTGTGAAGCCATCTGGCCCAGGGCTCTTCTTAGTTGGGAGGATTTTAATGACTGATTCTATCTCTTTACTTGTGATTAGTTTGTTGAGATCACCAATTTCTTCTTTTGTCAATAGAGGCTGCTTATGTGTTTCTAGGAATTTATCCATTTCTTCTAAATTGTCCTTCTTGTTCGAATATAGTTTTTCAAAGTATCCTCTTATGATAGTCTTTATTTCTGTGGGGTCAGTGGTGATATCTCCTTTCTCATTTCTTATTTTATGTACTTGCATCTTCCCTCTTTTTTTCTTTATTAGTCTAACTAAGGGTTTGTCAGTTTTATTGATCTTCTCAAAGAACCAGCTTTTGGTTTTGTTTATCTTTTCAAGTGCTTTCTTATTTTCTGTTTCATTTAGTTCTGCTCTTACCTTTGTTATTTCTTTCTTTCTTCTTCCTTTGGGGTTACTTTCTTTTTTTTTTTACTAATTCCTCCAAGTGTGCAGTTAGTTCTTCAGTTTTAGCTCTTTCTTCTTTTTTGATGTATGAATTTATGGCTATACATTTTCCTCTCATTACTGCTTTTGCTGCATCCCATAAGTTTTGGTATGTTGTGTTATCATTTTCATTAGTTTCAAGGCAGTTATTAATTTCTTTTGCAATTTCCTCCTTGACCTACTGTTTTTCTAAGAGGGTGCTGTTTAATTTCCATATCTTGTTGTGAAATCTGGGCCTCTGGCCCTTGCAGATTTCCAGCTTTACTCCACTATGGTCAGAGAAATTATTTTGTATGATTTCAATCTTTTTGAATTCATTGAGACTTTCTTTGTGGCCTAGCATATGGTCTATCTTAGGGAATGATACATGTGCGCTTGAGAAAAATGTATATCCTGCTGTATTTGGGTGTAACGTTCGGTATATGTCTATTGGGTCCAACTCCTCTAATATACTTTTCAAAGTTTTTGTTTCTTTATTGATTCTCTTTTGAGATGTTCTGTCCAAAGTTGATAGTGGTGTATTAAAGTCCCCCATTATAATTGTAGAGGCATCTATTCTTTCACTTAGTTTTTCCAGTGTTTGCCTCACATATTTGGAGGCACCCTTGTCAGGAGCAAAAATGTTTATGATTGTTCATTCTTCTTGAAAGATTATCCGTTTCACTAATATGTAGAGTCCATCTTTGTCTCTCACAATTGTTTTGCATTTAAAGTCTATTTTGTCTGATATTAATATAGGTACTCCTGCCCTTTTTTGGTTATTGTTTACTTGTATGATTATTTTCCAGCCATTCACTTTCAACTTCCTTGAGTCCCTGGGTCTAAGATGAGTTTCTTGTAGACAACATATAGATAGGCCATATTTCCTCATCCAGTCTTCCAATCTGTGTCTCTTAACAGGTGAGTTTATTGCACTGACATTTAGTGTTATTACTTTCAAGAAATTACTTATATTAGCCATATTTTCTTTGGATTTGTGTTTGTCTTATGTTGTTTGATTTTTCTTTTGTAGTTTTAGTTGTTCTTACACTCTCCTCCAACTCTGTCTCTCCTGTTTGTTTCTTTCCTCCTGCAGAACTCCCTTTAGTATTTCTTGAAGGGCAGGTTTCTTGTTGGCATACTCTCTTAGTTTCTGTTTATCTCTGAATATTTTGAGCTCCCCATCACTTTTGAATGCTGAATAGAGTATTCTTCATGAGAAATTCTTTTCTTTTAGTACCTTGACTATGTCATACCACTGCCTTCTTACTTCCATGGTTTCAGATGAGAGATCAGCACTTAATCTTATGGAGCCTTCCTTGTATGTGATGGTTCTCTTTTCTCTTGCTGCTTTTAGTATTTTCTCTTTGTTTTGTGCATTGGATAATTTGACAAGTATATGTCTTGGGGTAGGCCTGTTAAGATTTATGCTGTTTGGGGTGTGTTTTGCTTCCTGGAAATGTACATCCTTCTCCCTCAATAGGTTTGGAAAGTTTGCAGCCATTATTTCCTCCAACACCCTTTCTGTCCCCTTTCCCTTCTCTTCTTCCTCTGGGATGCTTATAATGTGTATGTTTGTGCATTTTGCATTGTCATACAGATCCCTAATTCCCTGCTGGATTCTTTCTATCTTTTTATCAATTAATTCTACTATCTGTTTGATTTCAGATATACTGTCTTCTACATCACTAATTCTTTCCTCTGCCTCTTCAAATTGGCTGTTATTTGCAGAGTGTATTTTTGATTTCTTGGATTGTGCTATTGATCCCCATCATCTCTGATCTTTTTGTGCATGATCACAATTTCTTCTGTATGCTCTCCAAGTGTTTTCTTAATATGCTTAATCTCTTCCTTCACTTCATTGAATTGGTCCGTGATACATGTTTTGAGAACTTTAATTACTTGTTTGGTGTTCCACTTCTCTTCCTGGTTTTTAGTTTGTTCATTGTATTGGGCCATGTTTTCCCGGTTATTGGTATGGTCTGTAGTTTTTTGTTGCTGTCTGGTCATCATTTTATCTTGTTGGGTTTATTCTGTTGATTATCTTCTTATTCTAGCCTTGGGGTTTAATTAGTTTTGTGTGTGTGTGTGTGTGTGTGTTAAGTCTTCTCTTTGTCACTTTTTTCTTCTTATTCTATTTCCTTGTTGTTGGCTAAGTTCCCTTGAAGGAAAATATTAAGTCTGGAGAAAGCAAAAGGGGCAAGAAAAGAAAAATATAATAATAGTATTGATAGTGAGTGTTAGCAGCAGAACCATATGAGATCTAGGAGAATGGATATAGAACTCATGGAAGCTGTGTATAATTATAACTGTAAAAAGGTGGAGTACCTATAATGAGATATTAAACTGAATATGGGGAGGAATATACTATTAATTAAAAGGTCAGTGTGATCAGGTGAGAGGGATAAAGAAAAGAGAGGACAATAACATAAAGAGTGAAAAAGTGGTAGAAAACAGATTAGAGGTATTAGAGATAAAAGTCAGAAATATTGGGGGCTAAACAGAGAGAAGTGGAATGTAAGAGAAAGAATAAATGATGGAGGAGAGAATGATGTAAAGGAAAGGGGATAGCATTGGAAGCCAAAATCAGTACACCCAGAAAAGAGAAAATTGAGGATGAGGAAGCACAGCAAATAAGAAATGTTGCCTACAGCACTAATATAAAAAATGAAAAAAAAGGGGGAGGGGAAAGGAGAAAAAAGTTAGAAGAAAAAAAAGCAGAGTGGGGGGAGGAAAAAAGGAAAAAAAAAAGGGCGGTGGGGGGAGGGATAAAGAGGAAGAAAAACAAGAAAACAGACTGAAAAAAAAAGACCAGACAAGGCCTCAGGCAAAGAATCCTCTTTGCAATTGAATAAACTGCTTAGGAGTCTGACCTTCCCTCTTTCTCCCTTCCTAACTTCCTTCTCTCTCAAGATAGCAGGAAGGCTGCCTGAGGGCTCCTGTAGGAAATTCAAATGGGTCCCTGGTGAATCAATTCACCTGAAAAAATGACTCTTAATTTCTTGAGAGAGCACCCATCTCTTGCCAGGACCCCTAAATATGCTATTGGAAGCCTGTAAATCATGTCCTACTGTCCCTCTCCCTTAGGTGTGCTACAAAGGGGCTGGTTAATTTTTTTACTCCAGGGCGTTTAGGTAAATTGGGCTCTCTCACCAGATTTGCCTCTTCTCTATTCCTAGGAAGGGGGGAACCAGAAAATTGAACCTGCACTCCTTGGTGCCTCTGCACCTCCCACCTAAACTCTCCCCCTTCTGGAGTTAGTCTGTGCCCTGAGGGGTAGGGCAATGCCAGATTTCCAGGAGTGCTGGGCTCAGTAAACAGAGACCTGGGAGAATGTGGACTCAGGGTATTTAGCGTGGGCCATGGGGGTCAGGGGACACAGGCTTGGGGTTCATGCATTTGGGGGCACGGGGCCTGGAGACTCTGACCCACGACCGGCCATTCTCAGTGAACACTGTGGCTCTTAGCCCTAGGAGGGGAGGGATTTACCTTCCCACAGTTTCTGCGTTCAGTGTTAGAAACCCACAGTTCTACCTTGAGCAAACACCAATTCTGCTGCAGTCTCTCCAGTTCGATGTCCAGACACCTCCCGCCCTGCAGGTTCCTGAAACAGCCTGCTCTGGTAGGACTCCGTCACCACACAGCCGGTCTTTTGTAAGGGAGATGACGACAATGTACATACTCAGATGCCATCTTGCCTCTTCCTCAGGCTTTTAAAAAATGTATTTTCTTAAAAATTTTTATTAAAAACTTTTTTTCTGGGACTCTGATTATATGAATGTGGAGCACAGTACTTATCTTTATGTTTTTAAACTTTATTCCTTCTGTGTGTCTTTGTGGGGGTGGGTGGGAATTCTGGCTTGATCTTCCAGCTCACCAATCCATTCTTCTGCTAAGATCAACCTATCTGTTGTATTATCTTTTTATGCTGTAATTGTTTCCATACCAAGTATCTTCAGTTGATTCTTTACAACTTCTGGCTTCTGTTTCATGTTTCCAGTATTGTCTTTTTTCTTTTTGAGAATACTTAGGGTACTTATTTTAAATTCATGCCCAGATTGGTCTATCAATTCTATTATTCAGTTTGTTGTTGTTTTTACATACATCTACAGTTTCTCAGAGATTTCATTGCTTTCTCCTGTGAGCTCAAGCCTCAGATCAGCTCTCTTGGCTGGTCATATTTTTGTAAAGGGGCTAAAACATCCTCATTTGTGCCCCTTTGGTGAGATTTTTTTCCCCAAGGGAGAGGAGGCATGCTTTCTTGTGGAGGACTCGTGCCCTCTCTGCCATGGCACTACTTTTTTTGAAAGAACTTTCTCTTTCATCTGTAATCCTCTGGCAATGGGGCAAGAAGAAAAACTCTTAGAAAGTTCCCCTGCTAAGCTAGGTTCTGGGGAAGCCCTGTGCCACTGTCCTATCCTGAGCAGCCCTGGGCTGCTGCTGCTCTTGGTCTGCCTTGCCTGGCAATCAGCTGGACAATGTGAGAACTCCAAACAGAAGCCACGCGGTGCCCAGCTGGTAACCAGCGCTGTGGCAAGGCAGCCTACCCCTGTGCCATCATTTGATTCCCCTCAGGCTGAGGATCCTACTTAGTTTCCTGCTTGGTCTCTTTGATGGCCTTTAGGGAAGTTTCCTATGGAGCATAATTAACACTGCCAGGCATCCATCTTAATCTTCACCTAAGACAAAACTCAGCTGTCTCTATGGCCGTTATAAGAAACCCAGAAGTAAACTCAGAAAGAGTCCTCTTGTTGATGTGGGGGGAGTGGGAAGTAGTGTATGTGGGAACCTCTTATATTTTTCAATGTAACATTTTTTGTGATTTATGCATCTTTTTTTAAAAAAGACAGTTTATTATAAAAGAAATAAATTTAAAAAAAGAAAAGAAAAAGAGTCCTCTTTTCTCTTCTTCTTCATTTAGTTTGGGACAGCAAAGAGAATCTGCAAAAACAAATCAAACTTCTAATCCTCATCCTCTGAATGAACCACCTCCAGGACAGTGACAATAAGAAAGCAGTTAACATCAGATGTGATCTGTGTCCACAGGCCTCTCCTGTTACTTTTACCGAATCTGTAGTTGGTGCTGGGGTTTAGTGTATACCCAGGGGACCTGAATCTCTGGACTGACCATGTGATAGCCAGGCCCTGAGCCGCAACAGACTTCAGCTCCTACACTCTGGTTTATGGGACTTACCCCTCTCAGCTAACATGGAGGTGAAGAAGGTCAACCACCATACCAGGGAGCCAAGGGTGACTACAACTGAAAGCCAGAGGATTGCATCCAGCATCTATTTGGAATCTAAGCCCCCTTTTGATATAAATGTGGAGTGGACACAACCATTCTAAGGTCCACAGGATGAAGGAATAGAGTATGGATTAGAGTGGACTTACTGATATTCTATTCATGAATTGTTGTGATTAGTAATCGAAGAAAATGTGGTATTGGTGTGGAGAAAGTGGCCATGGTGGCTGCTGGGGGTAGGGAGTGGGAGGAAGAGATGTGATGTGGGGGCATTTTTGGGACTTGGGGTTGTCCTGGGTGGTGCTGTGGGGACAGTTGCCAGACATTGTATGTCCTCCCATGGCCCACTGGGTGGACTGTGGGAGAGTGTGGGCTATGGTGTGGACCATTGACCATGAGGTGCAGCGGTGCTCAGAGATGTATTCACCAAGTGCAATGAATGTCTCATGATGATGGAGGAGGTTGTTGTTATGGGGGGAGAAGTGGCGTGAGGGGGGTATTGGGTATATGGGGACCTCATATTTTTTGAATGTAATATTAAAAAATAAATAAAGACAAAAAAAAAAAGAATAACAAGTATGGTGTGGGGAGAAAAAAAAAAAAGAAAGCAGTTAACAGTAAGCTCTCCTGGCCAGGGCACCTGTGCCAGCCAGGCCGGCATCTCTGCTCTATTCATGCTCCCACCCCGCTAGCCTGGGAGCACCCAGGAGGGGCTGGAGAGCAGGCCCGCCTACAGGTGAGGCTGGGTGGAGTACAGGCCTTTCTATCCATGCCATCCCATGTTGCCAGGGCTGCTGTAGCAGACCCCAGAAAGGGGTTGGCTTCACAACAGGCATTTACTGACTCGCTGCTCTGGTGCCTAGAAGTCCAAAGTCAAGTCAAGGTCATCCAGGCTGCGCCTTCTCCCAAGGCCTGTGGCCTCTGAATCGCAGGGCTCCTTGACCCAGGGCACTGTCCTCAGTCTCCCCAACCTCAGGCCTTTTAGACGGCCTCCAGGAATAGGGGAGGAGGTCCCGCCTGCCGGAGTGGGGCCACAGCGCAGGAATGAGGGTTCAGGTTTAGAATATGTCATTGTCGGGGTGCATACTTCCACCCAGCCCAAACAGGAGCTGGAGTGAGGAGCTTGGCTTGCCCTCTCAGCTCCCTCCTTTTGGGCTGCTGCACTGTCTCCTTTTGTGTAAATAATAGAAACACCCCCGTGGACGGCTGTTAGGAGGCATGGCAGGTGCTGTGTGGGTGAGCTGGGGAACCTGGAAGAGCTGGCCCCCATAGCATGCCGCCCTGCTGGCTGCAGGAGCTGTCATTGGCTGGGCTCTGGGTCCTCCTCCCAGACCCCCCATGCCCAGGGGTCCCTAGCCCTAGCCCTAACCCTAACCCTACCCTAACCCTAACCCTAACCCTAACCCTAACAAGTAAACAAAACTGGAATAACTTTAAGAGTCTATGTATCTGAGCCAAAACAGGTTCTAAAGAGAGTTCTCCAGGCAAAAAGTAATTATCTCAGACAGAACCACAGAAATGCAGGAAGGTCAAGAGAATAACAGAAAAGGCAAATGAATATATGTGCAAATATTTATAAATTATATTAATTGTATAAAACAATAATAATGTACACTATGGGGTTTAAATATACATATACTTAAAATTTAAGAAAACAGTAATATAAAAAAGTGGGAGGGTAATAAATAGATGTAGTATATTCTAAGGCATTTACAGGGAAATACTATATTTGAATATAGCAAGTTGAGGATGCATGTTGTTGCTTAACCAGGATTCTTCAACTAAACCACAGAGCACAAAATTAATTTGAATGACTATTTTTTCAATTCTCCCATGAATGATACATAACTAAGTCTAGAATCATAGGAGAAAAGTTCATCCATTCCACAAAATAGAAATCTGAAGGCATCAGGGCTTAATTCTCTCCTAAAATTCTGGTAATTCTGGTAAATAAAGATTACCACAGGTAAATGATAAAAGAATAATACAATTATATGTAAGTGACACATTGATGGAGGGGAAAATGGAATGATAAATATAGAACTTAAGCCATCAATCATTAAACATGGAAAGAGTTACTTCAATGGGTCAATCCACCACAGTGATGGACCAATTTTAAATAACTCTAAATAATATAAAGATACTATATCTATAATATTCTTAAACAACTTAAAAAGAGAAATATAATCATATTGGGAGACTTTAAAACCTCCTTGTCAGTAGCTGATAGAATAAGCAATTAAAATATCAGTAAAACCCTGGTTTATTGGACTTACCCCATTCAGCTAACATGGAGTTGAAGAATGTCAACCACCACACCATAGAGTCTAGAGTGCCTACAACTGAAAGCAGGAGGATTGCATCCAGTATCCATGTGGAATCTAAGCCCCCTCTTGACATAGATATGGAATGGACACAACCAATCCAAGGTACACAGGAAGGAGGAATACAGTAAGGGTTAGAGTGGACTTACTGATATTCTACTCATGAACTATTGTGGTTAGTAATCGAGAAAATGTGGCATTGGTGTGGAAAAAATGGCCATGGTGGCTGTTGGGTGTGGGGAATGGGAGGAGGAAATCAGATGTGGAGGCATTTTTGGGACTTGGTGTTGTCCTGGGTAGTGCTGCAGGGACAATTACCGGATATTGTAGATCCTCCCATGGCCCACTGGATGGAATGTGGGAGAGTATGGGCTATGATGTGGACCATTGACCATGAGGTGCAGCGATGCCCAGAGATGTACTCACCAAATGCAATGGATGTGTCATGATGATGGGGGAGAGTGTTGCTGTGGGGGGAGTGGTGGGGTTTGGGCAGTGGGGGTGAATGGGGACCTCATATTTTTTGAATGTAATATTTTAAAAAAATGAATAATAAAAAAAATCAGTAAAAATCCAACTTCCAGACAACGTGGCTAACAAACTTGTGCCTCCAGTGGAGGCACATGACATATTTAGAGCACTGAATCCAATGACAGAATATATTATTTACAAGTACACAATACAGTTGGCATATTCTGAGTCATAAAACAAGCTTCAACAAATTTCATAGGTTTAAAATCACGTGGAGTTTCTTCTCTGACAACAGAGGAATTAAGCTAGAAATCAATAAAAAAGATAACTAGAGAAGATCACCTTTGTGAAATTAAGCTTACACACTTCCAAATAACTTGTAGGATAATAAAAGAAATCGCAACAGAAATTTAAAAATATTTGAAATCACATAACAATGAAGTTATATAAAAATCAGCTGTTGTACTTAAGGCAGTTTTAGAGGAAAATTATTTAGAGTTTTAATGCATGCATGAGAAAAAAAGGTTAGAAATCTATAGACCAAGCTTCTATCTCTTGGAGGGAAAATGAATCCTGACCCCTACCTCACATCAATGACAAAAATCAAGTCCAGATGAATTGTTGATCTAAGTGTAAAAGATAAAATAATGTGTGGCAGTTTGATGGTTATGAATTCTAAAAATAGATATTGGATTAGGTTTGTACTGGTCTGTCCCTCTGGGCATATTAGATTATATTGGATTCAGACGTTTCACCTTTACTTGATTAAATAATGATTAAGGCTCTTGATTGGGCCGTGTCAGTAGGATGTTGCATCCTTGCACCCTTGGTGGGTGAAGACTCACAGAGAAACCACACCACAGAGAAGGGAGGTTGGAGTTTTAATCTTGGAGCCCAGGAAGTAAACACAAAGAAGAAGAACACAGAGGAATAGATAAACACACAGCAGAAGCCCCAGGGCGAGAGACAGTGTCATTTGCCTGATAGTCTACAGCTGGCCTTGTGGAGCAAGCAAAGCAGCTGAGCCTGGAGAGAAATGAGCCCCAGAAAGAGAGGAACCCAGGAAGCCTGAACCCTTGGCAGATGTTGGCAGCCGTCTTGTTCCAATACATGGCAACAGACTTTGGTAACGGAAGTAACTTATGCTTTATGGCCTGGAAACTGTAAGTTTCTACCCCAAATACCCTTTATAAGAGCCAACAGATTTCTGATATTTTGCATCAGCAACCCTTTGGCTGACAAATTCAATAAGCTTTAAAAGAAAATATAGAATATCTTTATGATCTTGGAATCATAAACAGGACACAAAAAGTACTAACCGTAAAAGAAAAATTGTCAAATTGGACTGCATAAAAATTATGAATTTTGGTGTATCAAGAGACTATTAAGAGGACAACCAGCAAGATGGCAGTGGAGAAAGGAGCTCCTAGAGCCAGGTCCTGCTACAGGGCAGTTAGTAAACACCCAGAGCTCTCTGGAGCTAGCTGAAGCACCTGCTTGGGGGCTCCAGGAGACCAGAAGCGCATCCTGCCACATCCTTGAAAGAGTGGAAGGAGGAGACTGGCCATCTGTGGAGAAAATTCGTAAGTAGAGTACTCCATGCCATGGGGGTCGGTGCCCATCCTCCACTGGAGGCACAAGCCGCCTCAGGAGCTATTCTGTGGCTGGAATTCAAAGTTCCACTTCCCAAATATGGGGAAGAGATGGTTGGGCACCAACTTCATCTACTGATGAGAAAATTTCAGTGGGCTAAAGTATGATCCTAAGAAAAGTTAAAGTTTGAACCTGTTCAAGTCAGAAAGAGGCTGGCAGCTGTCATCTTAACTCTGCACCTGGCAGGAAGGGAAGCAGGGCAGACTGAAAATCACAGTGCAGGTGGGGACTGGCTTCTTTCCATCCAGGTTAGATTGCAGCTCTAGCCTAGGCCCCAGACCCACCTCCAGCAGGGAGGAAGCTGGGGAACCTGCCCAGCCTCTCCAGGAAATTACTGGCCAAGTCACAGAAGCCAGTGATCATTCTACTTTGGCAGTGCAAGGCACCCCAGGAGCTGTTCTGTGGCTGGAATTGGAAGCTCCATTTCCAAAAAAACAGGGGAGGAAGAGATGGCTGGTCACTGACTTCAGCTACTGATTAGTAAATTCGGCTGGCTATAATAAAACCCTAAGAACGGCTAAAATATGAACCTCTCCAGGTCAGAGAGAGGCTGGTGGCCACCATTTTGACTCCACCCCTAGTATAAGGGAAAGCCGGGCTGACTGAAAACCAAAGTGATGGTAGGGACTGGTTTCTTTCACCCAGATCAGACTGCAGCCCTAGCCTAGGCTTCAGCCCCACCTCTGGCAGGCAGGAAGCTGGCAGGCCCTGCACCACCCTATCCAGATAACTGCAGATACATTTGGCTGGCACAGATTAAATCAGAAATCTACTGGGACAACTGCAGTCATCTTGGGCCCATACTGCATAGACTGCTGCCCACACCTGCACCTCCATCCCCGCCCCAGGCAGAGGAGAAAGGAGGATGAAGCTTCAACAGTCTCTCTCAGCAACTATAGTCTAGGCCTGCATGACTTGGATTATTCCACAGAGCTGTGACTCTGCCCCTACCCCTGGCAAAGGAAAAAGTTGGAAAGCTTCATCAGTCTCTGGGGCAATGAGGGCAGCTTGAGCCTCCAGTTTATAGCACTAACTACATCCTTGGCTCTGACTGCACAACCAGCAAGGGAGAAAGGGCAGGAAGCCTTAAACTTAAAAGAAAAATTGCACCCAAAATAAATACTCTATAAGCCAGATGCCAAGATATCAACAAAAAATTACAACCCCCACCAAGAAACAGGAAGCTATGACCCAGTTAAAGGAACAAGATAAGCCTCCAGATAACATAAAGGAGTTGAGACAACTAATCATAGATACTCAAACAAATCTCCTTAAGAAATTCAATGAGATGCCTAAAAAGGATATATATATATATATTTTTTTTAAATATTACATTCAAAAAATATGAGGTCCCATTCAACCTCACCACCCCCACCCCCACTCCCCCCACAGCAACACTCTCTCCCATCATCATGACACATCCATTGCACCTGGTAAGTACATCTCTGAGCATCGCTGCACCCCATAGTCAATGGTCCATATCATAGCCCAGTCTCCCACGTTCCATCCAGTGGGCCCTGGGGGGATCTACAATGTCCCGTAGTTTTCCGTGAAGCACCACCCTAAAAAGGATATTAAGACGACACTGGATGAGCACAAAGAACTTGAAAGCATACACAGAAAATTAGCAGATAATATGGGAATGAAAGGTGCAATAAATGAAATTTAAAAAACATTGGAATCATATAATAGCAGATTTGAGAAGGCAGAAGAAAAGATTGGTGAGCTTGAAGAAATGGCCTCTGAAAGTGAACATACAAAAGAACAGATGAAGAAAGGAATGGAAAAAACTGAACAAGGTCTCGGGGAACTAAATGACAGACTAAACATACGTGTCATGGGTGTCCCAGAAGAAGAGAAGGGAAAAGGGGAAAAAGGAATATCTGAAGAAATAATGGTAGAAAATTTCCCAACCCTATTGAAGGACATAGATATCCATGCCCAAGAAGCACAATGTACTCCCATCCAAAAAAATAAGCATAGACCAATTCCGAGCACATACTCATCAGAATGTCAAGTGCCAAAAACAAAGAAAGAATACTGAGAACAGCAAGGGAAAAGCAATGCATAACATATAAGGGATACCCAATAAGATTAAGTGCTGATTTCTCACCTGAAACCATGAAGGCAAGAAGACAGTGGTGCGATATATTTAAGATAATACAAGAGAAAAATTTCCAGCCAAGATTCTTATATCTGGCAAGATTATGTTCCAGAAATGAAGGTGAGTTTAGAATATTCACAGGTAAACAGAAACTGAGAGAATTTCTAAGCAGCAAGAGCAGGTTTTCAGGAAATTTTAAAGAGTGTGCTAGAGCCTGAAAAGACAGGACAGAGAGGCCTGGAAGAGAGTCTAGAAATGAAGATTATATCAATGAAAGTAACTAAAAGTGTCAAAAGAGTGGTGAAAATAAAATGACAGATAAAACACAAATAGTCAGGAATAAACTTAACCAATGAAGTAAAGCACTTGTATTCTGAAAACTACAACTCAGTGTTAATTCAAAAAAAGGCCTAAATAACTGGAAAAGCATTCCATGCTCACAGATTGGAAGACTAAATATCATTAAGATGTCAGTCCTACTGAAATTGATATACAGATTCAATGCAATCCCAATAAAAATTGCATCAGCATTTTTAGTTGAAACCATGATTATCAAATTTATTTGGAAGGATAAGGGGTCCTGCATAGCCAGAAACATCTTAAAAAGGAAAAGCAAACTCTCCTCTCTAGACTTTAAATCATATTACCTAGCTATAGTGGTAAAAACAGCATGGTACTGGCATAAAGACAGACACATAGACCAATGGAGCCAAATTGATGGTTCAGAAACAGACCCTCACATGTTTGGTCAAGTGATTTTTGACTAGCCTGTTAAACCCACAAGCTCAGGCAGAACAGTTCACTCAACAAGTGGTACTGAAAGAACTGGACACCCATACTCAAAAGGAAAGAGGACCCTTTCTCATGTCTTATCCAAAAATTAACTCAAAATGGATCAAAAACTTAAAAATAAAAGAACCATAAAGCTTCTAGAAGAAATTTCAGGAAAATATCTTCAAGACCTGGTGGTAGATGATGGATTCTTAAAGGAGATAAGAGAACTGAGATGGACTACTGATGTTTAATGTATGTGATTTTAATTAGCGCTACTGTAAAAGTGTGGAAATGTATAGAGTGGATGGTAACACATAGTAACAGCTAGTTTATAAATGGGGATATGGCTGAAAAATGGTAGTCCAGGTATGTAAATGCCAATTGGCAGAATGCTAGAGAATAATCTAGGAACTGAATAGCACAGTAAACTAAGGGGTGGATAAGAATTGTGGTTGATGGTACAGATGCAAGAGTGTCCTTTGTGAACTAGAGCAAATGTACATCATTTATTGCAGGGTGGTGGGGATGTGCAGAAGCATGGGAAAAATACAACTGGAGTGACCTATGGATTGTGGTTAGCAGTAATAATATTCTTGCATCTATGCCAAAGATGTACTGTGTTGATAATGGGGCAGTATGGAAAATGTGTGCCAAATGTACATTATGAACATGGTAACAGTCAGATGATGATATCTGTAACAAATATTTCACCATAGTGTGGTGTGGTGATAGAGGGGTGTTGTTTAAGAATTCTGCACATGTGCATGATTGTTTCATAAGTTTATACTTCTATCATAAAAATATATTTTAAAATAGTAATAGGATGGGTAGGGGTAGAAATACACCAAATGCAAGATAAGGACAATAAGTAGTAGTGCGATTTTGACAGTATTCTTTCATAATTTGTAACAAACGTCTCACAACAATGCAAGGTGTCAGTAGAGGGTTGATATATGGGACCCTTGTATGATGTGATGCATGTTTGCTCTGTTAAGTTCACAACTTTTACTATACACTTGTTTATGTATGTTCATATATAAGTGATATAAAGATAATAAAAATAGGGTGGGTTGGGGGAAAAATACTTTGGTTAGTAATAATATTTTGACAATGCTCTTCAATCAGTTAAAAATGTTTACAATTCAAGATATTGGTGGTAGGGTGAGGTACCATAGTCCTGTATGACATATGTTTGTTTTGTAAGTTCACAACTATTACTATACACTTATTGTTTATGTATGAGTGATATACTTAAATAAATTTTTCAAAAAGACTATTAAGAAAGTTAAAGGCAAGAAGGTGCTCACAAAATGAATAACCGATAAAGGATTCCTAGTCAGAATTCCTAGAAAACCAATTAGAAACAGACGGCCCTAACAGTAAAACAGGCAAAAGAGCAACAAGCACTTCACAGATAGGATAGCTACATGATTTGGGAAAATGTGAGCCAGCATTAGTCATCAAGGAAATGCCTATCAAATCCTCACACCCACCAGAACAAGTAAAATGAAAAACACAAGACAACACCAGGTGTTGACAAGATATGGAGTATCAAGATATGTGGTGGTCTGGAGATGTACCCCAGAAAAAGCACAGTTCTTAAACTTAATCCACTTCTGTGGGCGTGGACCCATTGTAAGTAGGACCTTTTGTTGAGGGCACTTCAGTGAAGGTGTGGGCCACTGCAGGATGGGCCTTAATCCTATTACTTGGTAAGCAGAGAGAAATTCAGAGAAAGAGAAAAAGCCACAGAGGGAGCAGCCAGAAGTGGGATGTTAGTGGAACCCAGAAGAGGAGGGAGGGGCCAGGAGAGGCTACCATGGGCCAGCCAAGAACCAAGGGTCACCCGCAGCCAGTCCCACACAGACTCGGAAGAAAGCATCGCCTTATGGAGCCCTGATCTGAACCTTTTTCGTAACCTCAAAACTGAGCCATTAAATTTCCATTTTTTAAGCCAACCCATTTTAAGTATTTGTTTAAGCAGCCAAGGAAACTAAAACAATAGGAAGGCAAATTTGACTTTGCAAAACTCTGGCAGTATCTACTAAAGCTGAACTCCTAGGTATAAACACAATGCAAAAATGTGTATGTAAGTATACCAAAAAGTATGTACAGACATGTTCATATTTGCACTAATAATACTGGAAACGACCCAAACATCCATGGGCAATGAAATGAGAAACATAAATGCAGCACATTCACTCAGTAGTACACACTATACAACAATAAGAATGTAAATCAGACTACTTGCAAAATCATGGATGCATCTCACAAGCAATGTTGAATTAAAGAAGGCAGACACCAAAGAACACACCGTGTGCCAATCCATTCAGAAAAAGTTCAGAAACCATCGACTGTGATCTGTCGTGATGGAAAGGGCAGTGCCCTTGGGGGCGAGGACTCTGGAAGGCAGCGTCAGGCTTCTGGAGCAGGAGTCTCTTGGTCTTGTTGCTGGTTACATGTGTGTCCACTATAGTCATGACTTCAGCAGTTTTTGGTGTATATTTTGCATTTCAATAAAAAGTTCACTAAAATCAAAACAAAAACAGTGTAGATATATATGTATTAGATAAGAAAAGGTTACAAAGCACTGTATGTGGAATGACCCCATGCTTTTTTTTATAAACAGAAATAGGATATACACTAACATTCGTTTATTTAAGAATATTTATTGGGCACCTGTTATGGGCTGGTAGACAATCTATGCAGAACTACCCCATGTGGATGACCATCGCATGCACTCCCTTCTCCAGCTCTCCTGCCAAGTCAAGCCCACACACCCCAGGACCGCTTTATGCAATCTCATGTTCCATGTTGGGGAGATGAACGACTCTCACAGGAGCAGACAGCAGTGGATGTGTGTGTCCTAGGGACTCAGGGTGGAACTTCTCTGGCTCGGGAACACCACGCCACTGGCGTGCTTATGGTGGGTGCCGTGCACAGTACTGGGGGAACACCTGGAAAGCACAGGCTATTTCTACGAGAAAAGACACTAGCCTGTGGGAATGCTGGGCGGCAAGGAGCCTGAGCCGTGAGCTTGCGGGTAATATCGGGCTGCGGTGGAGGTGCTCAGACTTGGAAGTGCAAACATCAGCTCCAAGGTGAGTCTTCCCTGGCGTGCCATCCCCTCCAAATATGCAGCTGACTCTCAAACACACCACGAAACGTCATCTCCAGATTAGAAAGATTTTTTCTCCAACCTGAAAAAGGCAGAAGTAAACAAATCTAATAATTTCAACTTGACTAACATTCAGTATTTTATAATAAGTTAATATTGGACAAGAGAATGGTATTCTGGTCCAGAATATTTTTTAAAAGACATTTAAACTTTTAACATTAAGCAAAGCACAATACAGGCTTTAAAAATTAAAGGAAAAATATTTGATTCTTTTTTCTTCCTCTCGTCTGAAGAAGAGAATTTCACTGTTCACTAGTCTCTGAGAAATGAAACCAGAGAAGTCTCCTGCAGCATCATAGAAACTGAAAAGGCACCCAGTCACCCCACTGTCACCCTACTGTCACTCCCCACCACTGTATGTGAAGCCACGTGTTCAATGACCCACTGCCCCAGAGCTGAAGAATGTATTTCCTGTCACATATCAAGACAAACTACATGTGTAATGACACGAGTATCATGTAATGGATGAGCACAGGCTGAGCTCCTCCCTCATGCCACCTCTGGGTGCTCCTGGAGAGGGCTCATCTACACTGGCTCTGGGCTTCCTGCTCTCCTGGAGAGGGCTCGTCTACACTGGGGCTGAGCCTCTGCTCCCGCTCACTGGCTGTGTCTCCTTAAGGAAATACTTTCTGGCCTGAACCTCCGTTTGCTGTTCTGAACAGTGGATGCCCCCCTTCCTGCTGAGAGGGCTAAATACAAAGGCGGCAGGTCCAGCTGGGGGGGGTCCTGCCCCAGGTCTGGCCCACCTCCTGGGGAGCAGCATCCATTGCACATGATGGAAACCAACAGCCGAGGCTGGCGTCTCTTACTCTTTGAGATGTGGGGTCTTGTCTGGACGTGACGGCCCAGCTCAGTGTGACCGACATGTGTCTTCTCCACATGGGATTTCTCTGCAGCACGACCGAGCCTGTGACCACGTCCCCCGTGTGGACCGTAACGGGGTCGTCCATCATAAACAGAGTCTGCTTCCAGTGCGTCGTGCTGCAAGACATGGGGGTTGGGGTCAGAAGACAGCCTGCCTCTGTCCAGAGGGTCTGCAGTCTCCTCCCTGGTGCCCCAGCCACTGTCCACTGACCACCACGTTTGAGGGGAATGAAAAGGCGGAGATGAGAAACCAGTGTGAATGAAGGACCATTTCCACAGGAGCTCCTGGGTTTAGAATCTTAAACACGCTGCACCCAAGCCAGCCTGCACACAAGGAAGCTAATCTCTGGCAGTCAGATGAAGACATACTCTTTCCTTTAAAAAGAATTTGGGGGAGCAGAGGTGGCTCAAGCAGTTGGTGCCTGCCTCCCACATGGGAGGTCCCAGGTTCGGTTCCCAGTGCCTCCTAAAGAAGATGAGCAGACACAAGTGACCAATGAGCAGGAAGCAGATGTAAACCAAGTGGGTGGGCACCCAGATGGCAGGTCCCGGGTTCAGTTCCTGGTGCCTCCTAAAGAAGAGCAGACAATACGCAGACAGGTGAGGGAGCCATTTTGGGGGTGGAGTGGGGGAAGTTAGTAAAGAAATTTTGTCCCTTGAAACATCTGCCTTCCAAAGAGTCTAGCAAACTCTAAAATTCTGTTTTTGTGCTTGACAATCAGGAATTACAGCAGAGTTTAGGAGAGTTGGAGCGAAGATGAAACATGCACCTGCGCAGCCCCAAGCATGACAGCTAATGCCACATGTCAGCGTGGTGGGTTATGGTGTCCAGCTGCTGGGGCCAGCAAGCTCTGGCCTGATGGTTACTGTGAGGGTATTTCATAGACGGATTTACACACCTGCATCTACAGTCAACAAAGGAGACTGCTGTCAGCGCTGAGGGGAGTCTCCTCATCCAATCAGGTGGAGGCCTTAAGCTAGAACTGAGGGTTTCAGAAGTCAGAGAGAAGAGTTTCTATCTGTAATTAAGCTAGCCAGTTTCTTCTGGGGAGTTCAACTTCACCTTCCTCTGAATTTCCAACAATGCAGCTAAATCTCAATTTATTAGAAACCCTAACACACCACACGTGCTCATCAAAAGGAGCCAAGGGGCACCCACGGGGGAAGCGGAAATCTCGCAGCCCACAGAGCCCGACTGCACCTGGGGCCTGGGCAGCCCAGCAAGCCCCCTGCACCTGCCCAGCGACCCACCATCACCCAGGCACCTACTTCTTCATTACAGGGATTTCCCTGGCCTGGAGAAATCCCTAAGCTCACACCTTTTGCCACACTTCCTGGCATGTTAACAGTGAAGGCAAACGTGTATCACGTTACACTCATCAGAGCTGTGCTTGCACAGCAGCCCAGACACAGACCACACTTACAGGTGGAATGGCCCGGTACTCAACACCAGCTGCGGCTTGTCTTCTTCCAGATTCTGGAATCTTACACTAAACCAGGCAGTAAATCCATGCAGAGTACCAGCTTTTTGATATCGAAGCACAATTCGCCTTTCATTGTCTGTGTTCAAATAAACGAATAAGAAAATAAACACCCATCTCATAAGCATGTGAAATGCCCAAGTCTAGTAAGTGTCCACTTGGTAAGATGCTTCTTCTGTATCAGTGTGTCCCTCGCTCACTGAACATTATACAAAACATACCACATCCTACTCTGAACTAAATAGCTGTGCTATTTCAGTAATTATGAAACACTGCAACATGCTAGTTAGCTGAGCACATGGAAATCCTACAAAATTTCCTCCTAAGGCAAGTACACAGGGGCAGGAGTGGGTGGGAAATGGGATTCCTCTGGAGTGACTGACGAGTTTAGGTAAGGGCTGGTGGTGATGGTCACACAACATTGTGAATGTAATTAACACCACTGAACCGTATACTTGAAAATGGTAAATAATTGTTAGGCTGTTTATACGCTACAACAGAAAAACCCACAGAAATGTACAACACAAAGCGTGTACCCTAATGTGAACCATGAACTGTCGTTAGTACAATAGTAATGTTGTTTCATCAGTTTTAACAAAGGTGCCACACTAAGGCAAATGTTAATGGTGGGGAAAACTGTAGAGGTCTGTAGGAACTCTGGACTCTGCAAAATTTTTCTGTAAACCTACAACTGCTCTAATAAAAAAAATCAAACCTTACATTGTAAATTCAAACACTGCAGATAATCAGAGAAGTTTTCAAGCATTTTAGGCCTTGTTTGCCTAACTCGATGTCTCCAAATATGTACAGAATACTTTCTATGCTCGGTACTTTGCATTAGGTAGAAAACAAGAGCTCCAGACTGGACCTCCACGAATCCAAAATTAACTGAAACCTAAAAAGTTCAGCTCACAGAAGAGAGCAGGAGTGGACTGGCTGCGTTAACCAGCTGTTCCTGGATCTGAGTAAACACCTCTGTCAGGGACGGACACTGCCCCCTGCCCCCCCAGTGCCCAGGTAAAGGGGGCTTCCTCTTGGACTCACAGCAGCGCCACCTTGTGGAAAAGGAAAGTAACTGAAAGAATTTTTAGAAAGAATTTGGTAGTACCTGTTTAGGATGCTCGGAGGGGATGGTCTGATGTGGGACGGGCTCCTGGGGAATGTCTGAATGCTCATTTTGCCAGACTGGGTTGTACCATTGGGTAGAGACCCAAGTAGTGAGAGTGGGGGTGGACCCACATCCTGGGGAGGACTAATGCCATCAAATAGAGGGAACTGTATCTCTCGAGAGAAAGGGTGGCTCCCAGGGCATTAGGGCAGTTGAGCAAGTCAGGCCCTAAACACTGTTGCAAGTATCTCTGGACATGGCTCCTCAGGAAATGGAGGTTGGCTGTCACTGCGGGCCCCAAGGAGAGGGGAAAATGGATGTTGAATGGATGGAACCAAGGTAAATGTGGGGTAAGAGAGGAGTTTCGCGAGAGTACACAAGGATGGATATAAAACATGTAATATTACACCAAAAACATATAGGGGATGAAAGACTAATAATGTAAACCATAATGTAAAACATAGGATAAGTAAAAATTTAGAAAACTGTATATCCTAAAGTATGGACCACAATGTAAGCACAGATGTCACCTTGTTTGAAAGCTATTGTCTCAGAGTCTGTACATCAGTTTAATATGATATGAATAAGTTACAAGAATATCGCTGTGGAAGGGAAAAGGTTTTATGGTAGATGTGTGGGAGTACTGTATATTGTATATATGAATTACTGTGATCTAGTGCTCTTGTGAAGAGAAGCTCAATAATTAGGAAAAAAGAAAAGAAAAAGATAGGATGTAGAATTTTTCCAAATCAATACGTATTCTATATCTAACCTTTAAACCCATTGCTATATTCCATTTTACTACTAAGGGATCCTGACATTATATTGGGCTTCACTTTTCAGGAAGCTTTGGATCACAGAGTGGTTCAACAATGGCAGCAGAGGAATACTGATATAGGATGCTATTGACAGAGCTATACAGGGCATATGTCCAGGGTGCATGGTAATGTTTGGATATACTCATAGTGGCAACAATTAAAAACTACAGCTGGGGGGTACTGGGTTCCTGGCCGGGGGTGCTCTGTCATGGTCCCTAGGGGAGCAGCGGCAGTCCCCCAGGTGCAACGGTAAGGACCAGGAAGGAATGAGGGTCCAACAGTGAGCCCATGATACTAATGACTATGCTTGTGAGCCTATATGCCTGCAATAAAAACAAGGCCTAGAGCAGCACTGTGCCTAGGAGTTTCCTCCTGACAGCCTTCATGTTACTCAAATGTGGCCAGTCTCAAAGCCAAACTCAGCATGTAAATGCAATGCCTTCCCCCCAGCGTGGGACATGACACCCGGGGATGAGCCTCCCTGGCACCGAGGGATCACTACCAAGTACCAACTGATGATGCAACTAGAAAATGACCTTGAATTAAAGGTTCAACACGGACCGGCAGAATATCCCTGTCTACATATAATAACAGGAGTTAAAAATGCTGTTTGACCTAAATTAAGGGGGAAATGGAAAGGACAAATGAGTTTATATGGCTATGAGTCTCTAAAAAAGAGTCTGGTGGATGTCAGAAGAATTGCCCTTATGCACACATGAGCAGAGTCTCAGAGACAGATAAAGTAGATACAACCCCAGGTATTGGTTCTTTTGAGGGCTAAAGAGACCCACATGTTCTAGGGTCAGCTCCTACACTTTGATTTACTGGACTTACCCCACTCAGCTAACATGGAGTTGAAGAATGTCAACCACCACACCATGGAGCCTAGAGTGCCTACAACTGAAAGCAGGAGGATTGCATCCAGTATCCATGTGGAATCTGAGCCTCCTCTTGATATAGATGTGCAATGGACACAACCAATCCAAGGTCCACAGAGAAAAGGTGGCATTGGTGTGGGAAAAATGGCCATGGTGGCTGATGGGTATGGGGAATGGGAGGAAGAGATGAGATGTGGAGGCATTTTTGGGACTTGGAGTTGTCCTGGGTGGTGCTTCAGGGACAATTACTGGACATTGTAAATCCTCCCAGGGCCCACTGGATGGAACGTGGGAGAGTATGGGCTATGATGTGGACCATTGACCATGAGGTGCAGAGATGCCCAGAGACATACTTACCAAATGCAATGGATGTGTCATGATGATGGGAGTGTTGCTGGGGGGGGAGTGGTGGGGTGGGGGGGTTGAATGGGACCTCATATTTTTTTAATGTAATATTTTTACAAAATGAATAAAATAAAATTTAAAAAAAAGAAAAGACTTGAAAATTTATTTCAAATTCCATGATGAAACTGAAGATAAGTAATTTGAATCTGAAGATGCTGAGAATATTAAACTTACAGTCCGAAAATAATTGAGGATGCTGAAATGAGTATCTATAAAGAAAATGTAAAAAATATATAAAAACAGAAAATCAGAATAAACTATAACAGAAAAATGACTGAAAAAAAAATCAATGCTAAAAAGTTTCTATATTCATATATATAATGGTAAATCACACATGCCCCAACATTCCCCTGTAGGTACCACTCTCAGGTTTATAGGCTTTGCTTACTTAAGAAAAACAAAACAAAACAGAAACAGTTCACCTTTTTCTCACCTCTAGATCAGAGATTTGCACAGTTCTCAAGTCCAGCTGTAATATAGTACATGGTTCAGAGAGGCAGTCTTCTGGTTTCAAAATGTGATTATACTTGGGCTTTGAAAAAAACTCCTTAATTGCTAAAGATCTGGGAAGAGGTCACAATCATTACAACGAGCATCTTAGGCTCTGAAACGTAAATACTTAGCGTGTTTTTTTCTTCCAAGTAAGCAGGAAGCCTGATTCCCTGAACAGCAGGACTGTGGGGCTGGGGGCTGTGAGGGGCCCCTCCCTCCCTCACTGCTGGAGGACTGAGCCTGTCGAGGAACTGGGCCACCCCCTTTCCTGTCGTATTTGCGAGGATCTCCACACAGACGTATAACCTCCGAGAAACGGGGATGCCGTGCAGTTTCTTTAGTTTCACAACTGTTTCCTATTTCAAATGATCTTCCATGGCTCTTCTCTTCACAGCTAACAGAAAGGATATTCCTGTTCTAGGTTACGCTACAATAAATCAAAAGAGCTGAAGCTGCCCATTGGAGACTGAATCTTTTGAAATATCTGTGCTGTGGCTACATAAATTAATCCCAGAAACAGACAGCCGAGACTCACAGCCCTCGGCGCTCCCATTTTGTTTACTGTACCACATGCTTACCAGAAAGTAATTCATTATTTACCACAGGAACATTTCCAAAAGGAAGCATACTGATAACTTAAAATAGCAAATAAAAGCAAACATTTTACTAAAGCTTCCATTATACACAGGTATTTTTTTTTCCTTTCTGAGTGATTTATTTTATTTTTTTTATTGACTTTGTAATAATATTACATTAAAAATATATATATATGAGGTCCCATTCAACCCCACCACCCCCACCCCACCTCTCCCCCCCCCTCCCAGCAACACTCATTCCCATCATCATGACACATCCATTGCATTTGGCAAGTACATCTTTGGGCACCTCTGCACCTCATGGTCAATGGTCCACATCATGGCCCATACTCTCCCCCATTCCATCCAGTGGGCCCTGTGAGGATTTACAATGTCCGGTGATTGCCCCTGAAGCACCATCCAGGGCAGCTCCATGTCCCAAAGACGCCTTCACCTCTCATCTCTTCCTGCCTTTCCCCATACCCATCAGCCATCATGTCTACTTTTCCCAATCCAATGCCACCTTTTCTATGTGGACATTGGATTGGTTGTGTCCATTGCACCTCTATGTCAAGAGGAGGCTCAGATTCCACATGGATGCTGGATGCAATCCTCCCACTTTCAGTTGTAATCACTCAAGGCTCCATGGTGTGGTGGTTGTCCTTCTTCAACTCCATCTTAGCTGAGTGTGGTGAGCCCAATAAATCAGATTGTAGGTGCTGGAGTCTGTTGAGGCTCAGGACCTGGCTATCACATTTTGAGTTATACTTTTTCTGATGGTAAAGTAATTGTGCATTTGTAGGAAATTTGGATAACAGAAAAATACAAAGAAAAAAACAAAATCCATTACCTTAGCATTTTGACAGTTATTCATTCTCCTCCTCCTATAGATAAATACTTTTTGGGTATAGAAAATAGGAACCAAACTGCATAAAGGTGTGAGTCCTGCCACTTTTACTTTTAAAAACAGCTGCAGTATTCTATCAACTGGGTTACAATATCTTCCGCTTCCTGAAAAGAGCCCCTCGCTTCTGCTCTCACTGGCTTGTGCACACCCCACTTCTAAAGGCCTCAGACAAGGCAGGCTGTGAATGCCCAGCAGCAGCTCCCGAGGTCCTCAGCACTTCTGCAGCTGCGCAAGCACGGAATGTATTTTACTGTACTTTTTGCTCATCTGATGGGCAAAAATGACATTGATTTTAATTTGCATTTTAATTACTAATGACCTTGTGTTTTGTAACTATTCACTGGTAATTTTATTTTTGTGTGTGGCTTGCCTGGACTTTGAACTTACTCATACTTTCATTTTAATATTCACCTTTTTCTAATTGACTGTCAGCAAGTAACTTTCTCTAATTAGTTACTGCCTTTTAGAGTTGTGTTTTCACTCATTTCTGACACAGATGTCAGTTTTTATGTCGCCTGTTTGGGTTTTGTTTCTACTCCTGATTTCCTCTCCACCCTTATAAGATCTGCACCCACCTCTCTTATAACTGTCATTGCTGTTTTAATAACAAAAAAAAAAAAAAATCCTAAAACCCATGCAGAATTAAATTTTAATGTATGCTGTGAGGTAAGAAAAGAATTCTTTCCCAAAGAGCTAACCCAGTTGTCCCAGGACAACCTGCCATCTTCCCTCATCCCCTCCTGGTCGTACCAGCACCTTTTCCCCTGTCCATCCTCACCTTCTATCCCAAACTCCTGTAACTTTATAAGATATTTTAACCTGGTAGCACTGTCCTTCCCAAACACTTCCCGGTCATTCTCACCCCTCCTTTCCTTCTGGATGAGCACAGCATCTTTGTAGGATACCTTTCTCCACAATCCTTTGGTATTTTGGGTGAGATTGCAATGATTGCCTGGGGAGCACCTCACATAGTTACTATTTCTTCTTTACATTTTTTAACGAGTCAAGAGGCCCAGAGCCTCCCACCCAGGCTCATCCCACCCGACCTCGCCACAGGCACTGACGCCCCTCAGCATCTCCAGGGCTCTCTGGGTTCCTCCTGAGTTTCCACAGCAACCCCCGGAAGGGCCCTGCTCGTGCCACCGTCCTTCCCAGACCAGCCTTCCAGAAAACCATCTACGTTAATGGGAATCTGAAGCTCAGCTGTGCAGTGGTCTACGTCAAAAACCCAAACCTCGACCGTGACTCTTTCGGAGCACTGTTTTCTTTGTAGAATGCCAGGATTGATGCTACCAGCACATTTTCTGGTTCTCAACAAAAAATGCTTCCCTCTTACCTGGAGCAGCACCTGATTTAGAGGCCACGGGTATTTTAAAGGCCTCATCTTTAAACATGTCCTTATTTTTCCCATTCTTATTGGGAATTCCAGGAACAATAAACATCCTAGAATGAAAGACTTTCCACGCCCATCCCAGCTGCTGCAGGTTTAAAGGCACCAAGGGGCGGGGGGACGGGACCACCCGGGACAGGACTGACAGGGTGGGAAGGAGGCACGGGGGCTTGGCGGGCTCCGCAGGGGGCTCGGCGGGCTCCGCAGGGGACTCAGGGGCTCCATGAGGGGCTCAGGGGCTCCGCGGGGGGCTCCGCGGGGGACTCAGGGGCTCCACAGGGGGCTCGGCAGGCTCCGCGGGGGTCTCGGGGGTCTCCGCGGGGGGTTCAGGTCTCCGCGGGGCCTGGGGCCACGGGGTGCAGGTGCTCGCCTCCCCCACGGAGGAAGGCGGCCCCGCCCGTGCCCACTCACTTGAGGGCGCTGAGGTCGAACTCGTAGGCGTTGTCCCAGAAGAGCACCTTGCTGGGTAGTCCCTGTCGGCTCGGCGCTGCAGGGCACCAGGTGCAGCGCGGCCATGGTGGGCCAGATGACCCCGTCCTCCTTGAGCCACCGTCCCGGGCGAACAGGATGGACTCGATCATGAACTCAAACTGTGGAGACAGTGAAGACCGGCGTGAGAGCGCTGCTCACACACCCCAGGACCAGATGCTGTCACCACTGGCCTTGGGTTTTAACTGTTAAAGTAAATTTGGTTTGGGTTGCTCAGGATTCTCCCAGCGCAGGGGCAGCCTCACGTGGCATCTGAGCAGGCCCCCTTCCCTGGACGCCTTCCTCTTCCTCCCTGGTCCCCTGGGCCCACCCAAGTCCACTACAGTGTGGGGAGGGGTCTCCTAAAGCACACAGGGGCTCCCCCCTCCCCGCTGTGGGAACGCCCGGGGCCCTTTGGCAGCTTCTCTGTGAGCTCGGGATGCCCACGACCTCGGTGTGGCACTCCTGGCTGCCCCCTCGCTAGGACGGTGCCAGCAACACAGAGAGCGGCTCTGCAGGTGTGGGGCCCCCGCAGGGACCCGGGCCCAGCTCGGGAGGGCCACGCTGAGAGGGGAGGGCCATGCTGGGGAGGGCCACGCTGAGAGGGGAGGGCCACACTGAGTGGGGAGGGCCACGCTGGGGAGGGCCATGCTCAGAAGGCCACACTGAGTGGGGAGGGCCACGCTGAGAGGGGAGGGCCATGCTGGGGAGGGCCACGCTGGGGGGGCCACACTGGGGAGGGTCACACTGGGGAGGGCCACGCTCAGAGGGCCACACTGACAGGGGAGGGCCACACTGAGAGGGCCACGCTGAGTGGGGAGGGCCACACTGGGGAGGGCCATGCTCAGAAGGCCACACTTAGTGGGGAGGGCCACGCTCAGAGGGCCACACTGAGTGGGGAGGGCCACGCTGAGGAGGGCCACGCTCAGAAGGCCAGCACTTGGTATAAAGCTGTCGTCCCTTCTCACGATACAGACACAAAATAAAGTCAAATTTTGTGAGATTTTACACGTGTGTGTGTCCTTGCAATGGGACAATGGAGACAGTGTGAGCAGACATATGCAGCGTGTGTGTTCTCCCATTCTGCTGAGCACTGGCAGAATCCTGGGGCCCAAGTGGGCACAGCTGAGTGTCGGGCGCCGGCAGCTCTGCTGAATCGCAGAGATGACGAGGGCGCCCTAGGAAACAGGTCCAAGAGCCCTGTGCCCTTCCCTCCGTGTTGCTACCCATGTCAGCCAACCCCCATGCACAGTGCACAGGACAGGCAGCTGGGCAGCCCGTGGCCCCTCACCCCTCAGTGAGCTAAGGGCGGGAGTGTCCGTGGATGGTGAGATACAATCAGTCGAGTTAGCTTTGTGTTCTGCTAAGAACAAAATAAGTACGCATGTACAAACAACGAAATAGAAACCGAGCAAATTTCAGAGGTTCCACATTCACTTTAAATGTTCTTATATTTGCATTTTAAGCTGGCATTGCACAATATAAAGATGAATGGTAAAACTCACATCAACCATTTACGGTTTTTTTTTTTTTTTTACTTAGAACAGCATTAATTAGCAAATAAAAAGTACCATGACAAGTTGAGAGATGGCAGAAGAAAAGTCTAGAAAGTGCCTTTTTCCCACTTTCTGAGAGACTTTGCCCTTTCATTCTGCGATGAGCCCACCCCGTCTGCAGCTGCCTCTCCCCTGCAGGGCCGTGGTCTGGCGAAGAGGATGCCTGAGGGGGGGCCCTGGGGCTCATGGAGCTCCCGGAGGGCACCTCTCACAGGAGAGGACCCGGGGGGGGGCCGCCAGGATGTGGGTCGGAAACAGCAGGGGTGTTGTTGCTTTCAGATAGCTTCAAACAGGGTTTTTAAAATTTGAAGTATATCATTCATACATGAGCATACAAGTGTATAGTGAAAGCTGTGAACTTATAAAACAAAAACGCATAACTTCATCCAGGGCTCCCATGCATCACCCACACCACACCTTGCATTGTTGTGAAATATTTGTTACCTACTATGAAAGAGCATCATCAACATATTACTACTAACTATAGTCCATATTTTACTTTGGTGTATTTTCCTCCAACCCATCTAATTATTAACATCCTGTATCAAGCAGGTTTTATTATAGAAGTAATACATGTTCAGTGTGGAAATTTTAGAAAATGGAGAAAAGCACCAAAAAAATAAGAATCACTGATAAACCCAGGACCCAGAGAGAACCACTATTATTCTGGGATTTACCACCAAGTATTTCTTTTCAGGCATAGACACAAATGTACACACACAGGAAAAGTATATACGTGTAATTTTTATTTTTATTCTTTATCACCCTAGTATAAAAGTGACCTTCTTTGGTCTATGGTCTATGAATTTTATTAGCTCCATCACCCCAGAAATGTCATGCTGCCCCTTTGCAATCACCCCCCCCCCCCCAGGGAAAGCACTCATCCATTCTTGGTCCCTAAACCTTCACCTTTTCAAGAATGTTATCTAAATGTAGCCTTTTGAGACGGAATTCTTTTATTCAGCAAGAGGCTCTGAGATCATCCAAGCTGTTTGCTTCTTTTTATTGCTGAGCAGTATTCCAGGGTGTGGCTGACTCCCAGCTCATTTATCCGTGCACACTGGGCTTGTTTCCAGTTTTGGCAATTACAAATAGAGCTGCTATAAACATTCATGTACAGGTAGCCACGTGATCACATAAGCTTGAATTTCCCTGGGATAAACGCTCAGGAGTGGTGAGTGTGTGCATGACTTTATCAGAAACTGCCACGCGTTTCCCAGTGGCTGCATCATTCCATGATCCCATCAGCAATGAATGTTTTAGCTGCTCCTCACCCCTGCCAGCACTTGGTCTTGACAGCAGTTCTGAAAACCTGAGCCATTCCAGTAGGCATGTGACAGTACCTCACTGTGGTTTTGAGCTGCATTGCCTGGTGGCTAACAATGCTGAGCATCCTTTCACGGGCTTATCTGCCACCTGGATATCCACTTGTGTTGAGAGCCTGTTTAACAATGAGCCAGTTTCCAGTGAGCTTGCTTGCTCTCTTCCTACTGAGTCTTGAGATTTCTTTGTATTTTCTGATAGTCCTTTATCAGATATGTGATCCCCCCCCACCAATCTTCACCTGTCTTTTTGTGATATTAACAGCATCTTTCACAAAGCAGACATTTCAGGGAAACGGACTTTGGCCCAGTGGTTAGGGCCTCTGTCTACCATATGGGAGGTCCGCGGTTCAAACCCCGGGCCTCCTTGACCCGTGTGGAGCTGGCCCATGCGCAGTGCTAATGCGCGCAAGGAGTGCCGTGCCACGCAAGGGTGTCCCCCACGTGGGGAAGCCCCACGCGCAAGGAGTGCGCCCATGAGGAAAGCCGCCCAGCGTGAAAGAAAGTGCAGCGTGCCGAGGAATGGCGCCGCCCACACTTCCCGTGCCGCTGACGACAACAGAAGCGGATAAAAGAAAACAAGACGCAGCAAATAGACACCAAGAACAGACAACCAGGGGAGGGGGGGAAATTAAATAAATAAATAAATCTTTAAAAAAAAAAAAAAGCAGACATTTCAAATTTTAATGAAGTCCTATTTACCTACTGAGGGATGAAACGGGGTCCCTGTTATGGGACGAGCGGGGTCCCTGTTGCGGGATGAGTGGGGTCCCGTTGTGGGATGAGAGGGGTCCCTGGTGTGGGGAAGAAAGCCTCGTACGGCCGCTGAGGCTTCCCTTGGGGGCTCCGAAGGCGTGGAAGGCGCACGACCCAGGAAGAAGTCACGGAGACAGGCTGATGGCACAAGTCTGGTTTATTGCAGAAGGGGATGCAGATTTATAGGATTGGGGAGTGGTGTGGCGGGTTCTGATTGGCTAGGGCAAATGCTGTTTCCATATAAGGCAATGTTCTGGCATTGGGCTAGTGATTGGCCAGTAGAGTATGTGCTAACTCTTGATAGGCTGACACTGTTACTAAGCTGATAGGTGGTTGTAAGCTGTTGCTGGGCAAACAGCGTACTAAGAGATTAGGTTTAAGGGAGGGGGGAGGGGAAGTGAGAGCTGGGCTAGGCGGGAGATAGGAAGGGGGAGGGCGGTGCCGGCTAGCCGTTAGCAGCAAAGGCCTAGTCAGGCGTGGTCACCTTGTCTAGGCCCAGTGGGCAGAGGCGGTGTCACCTCTTGCCGCACTGTTTGCCACTGAGGCAAGCCGGGTGCCCCTCCTCCCACACCTACTCTTTCCTTATGAACTGTGCTTTTGGAGTCATGTCTAAAAAATCTTTGCCTAGTCCTAGATAACGGAAATTTTCTTCTAAAATGGTATAGTTTTAACACTTTATACACATAGATGTATGAAATATTTTGAATTAATTTTTTATAAGGTATGAGGTTTATATTTGGATTTATTTTGCATATGGGTTGCCAATAGTGCCAATGTTATCTGTTGAATACCCTTTTGTACCTTTGTTAAAAAGCAACTAGTCATTATCTGCATGGACCAATCTCTCCATTCTGTTTATTGACTTACATGTATATCCCTTCACCAACAGTACACTTTCTTGATTACTGCTTTACATGAAGTTTAAAATCTATAGTGTAACTCCCCCAAGTTTATTCTTCTTTTAAGATATTGTATCAGCTATTTCTAGTTCCTTTACTTTCCACATACATTTTTGAATTAGCTTGTCTATATCCACAAAAAATTGCCCTGCTGGGATTTTGATGGGAATTGCATTATATCTATATCAGGAGTAATACATCTTCACTAGATTGAGATTCCCAATCCATTTACTTAAGTAGTCTGTGATTTTTTTCATTAGCACTTTTAGTTTCAGCATACAAAATGCATGTTTTGTTAGATTTTTTCTTCTTTAGGAGGTACCAGGGATTGAACCTGGGACCCTGTACATATGAAGCAGGCACTCAACCACTGAACTATACCTGCGCTGCTGTTCTGTTAGATTTATACTTACATATTATTTCCTTTTATTATATACACAATATAATATATACTACACATAACATATACAGATAAGACGATTTCTGTACATTACCCTTGCATTCTGTGACTGTGCTAAACTCAGGTATTAGTTCTTTGGGATTTTCTATACAGACAGTTGTGCTGCTGTCTGTGAATATGAAGCTTTCCTTCTTTGTTTCAATCTCCACTCCTTTCACTTATGATTTCCAGCACAAGGCTGAACAGGAGAGGAAGAGTGGCCTTCCTTGCCTTGTTCCCCATCTGTAGCAGTTTGATATTATTGATGAAGTCCAAAAAGAAATAATGGATTATGTTTGTAAACTGATCATTTCCTCTGGGCATATAAGATTATATTGGATTCAGAGGTCTACTTGATTAAGTAATTAGGTAAACCTCTGTGCAAGTAGGATGTTGAGTCCCCGCCCCTTGGTGGGTGAGGACTCACAGATAAAAGACAGGGCAAAGGACAAAGTTGGGGGACTTTTAATGTTGGGAGTTTTGATATTGGAATTTGATGCTCAAGTCTTAAGCTGGGGCCCCAAGGAAAGAGACAGGGCCATTTGCCTGATAGTCTACAGCTGACCTTGTGGAGAGAGGCAAAGCCTAGAGGGCCTCATAGTCTACAGCTGACCTTGTGGAGAAAACAGAGGAGCTGAGCCCAGAGGAACCCAGTAAGCCTGAACCCTGGCAGACATGAGCAGACATCTTGCTCCAACACGTGGCAATAGACTTTGGTGAGGGGAAGTAACTTATGCTTTATGGCCTGGTATCTATCTGTAAGCTCCAGCCCCAAATAAATACCCTTTATAAAAACCAACCAATTTCTGGTATTTTGCATCAGCACCCCTTTGGCTGACTAATACAGAATTTGGCACCACACCACACCATAGTGGAACACTTGTTACAGATTATGAGATGATATCATCAGGCTATTACCAGGTCCATAGCATACATTTAGCAGACTTTTTCCATACTCTCTTATTTTCAACACAGGACATCTTTGACATAGATGCATGAACATTACATTATTACTGTTAACCACAGTACATAGGTCACCCCAGCTGTATTTTTCCCACATTCCCAACACCCTGCAACAGTGATGTACATTTGCTCTAGCTCACAAAGGACACTCTTGCATCTGTACCATCAATCACAATTCTCATCCACCTCTTGGTATACTGTACTATTCAGTTCCTAGATTATTCTCTAGCATTCTGTCAACTGGCATTTACATACCTAGACTACCATTTTCAGCCACATCCCCATTTATAAACCAGCTGTTACTCACTATAATATATTACCACCCACTCTATACATTTCCACACTGTTACAGTAAAGTTAATTAAAACTTCTATACACATTAAACATCAGTAGACCATCTCAGTTCTCCTATTTCCTTTAAGAATCCACCATCTACCACCAGGTCTTAAAGATATTTTCCTACATTTTCTTCTAGAAGCTTTATGGTTCTTGCTTTTATATTTAGTTTTTTTTTTTTTCCTCATTTTCAGTTTTTGTATAAGGTGTGAGATAGGGTCCTCTTTCCTTCTTTTGGCTATGGATATCCAGTTCTCTCAGCACCATTTGTTGAATGGACTGTTCTCCATGAGCTGGGTGGGCCCACCCATTTTTGACAGGCTTGTAAAAAATCACTTGACCCTAGATGTGAGGGTCTGTTTCTGAACCAACAATTTGGTTCCACTGGTCTATGTGTCTTGTGTTTATGCCAATACCATGCTGTTTTTACCATTGTAGCTAGGTAATATGATTTAAAATCTGGAAGTAGGGGGGCTCTTTCATGGTCCCTAAAGGAACGGCAACAATCCCCCAAGTGCAACGGCAAGGACCAAGAAAGAAGGAAGGTCCAACAATGAGCCCTTGATGCTGGTGACTATGCTTGTAGGCCTGTGCACCTGAGATAAGAACGGGGCCTGGAGCTGCGGGGTGCCTGGGAGTTGCCTCCCAGAGACTCCTCTGGGAGCCTCTGTGTTGCTCAGGTGTGGCTGGTCTCAAGGCCAAGCTCGGCGTGTAGATGTGTTGCCTACCCCCCGCCAAGCATTGGACATGGCTCCCGGGGATGGGCCTCCCTGGTGCCAAGGGATTACTGCCAAGTGCCAGCTGATGATGTGGCTAGAAAATGACCTTGAATAAAGGGGTCAACTAGGACCAGCAGAATATCTCGGTCTGCATGTAATACTAGGAGTTAAAAATGCTTTTTGACCTGAATGGAAGGGGGAAATGGAAAGGACAAATGAGTTTATGTGGCTATGGGTCTCCAGAAGAGCTGGGAGGTTATCAGAGGGGTTGCCCTTGTGCACGCCTCAGCAGAGTCCCAGAGACAGATGGAGTGGATACAGCCCCCAGGTGTTGGTTCTTCTGGAGGCTGCAGAGACCCACAGGCACAGGATGGAGTTCAGTGCCATGTCAGTTGGCCCTACTTTGGAGTTAGTGTTTCTGTGTGGTAGAGCTGGACTCAGATGGAATCTTTGTTCACAAGCCTCTCCTGTTACTTTTACTGGAGCTGTGTTTGGTGCTGGGGTTTGGTGTGTGCCCAGGGGACCTAGATCTCTGGACTGACCGTGTGGTAGCCAGGCCCTGGGCCTCAACAGACTTGCAACTCCTAGACTCTGGTGTTTTGGACTTACCCCACTCAGCTTACATGGAGGTGGAGAGGGTCAACCACCACACCATGGAGCCAAGAGTGCCTACAACTGAAGGCAGGAGAGTTGCGTCCAGCATCCATGGGAATCTAGGCCCCCTCTTGATATAGATGTGGAGTGGACACAAACATTCTAGGGTCCAGAGGATGGAGGAATGGAGTGTGAATTGGAGTGGACTTACTGATGTTCTGTTCATGAACTATTGTGATTGGTAGTCGAAAAAGGTGTAGCATTGGTGTGGAGAGGGTGGCCATGGTGGCTGCTGGGGGTGGGGAGTGGAAGAGATGTGATGTGGGTGCATTTTTGGGGGTTGGAGTTGTCCTGGGTGGTGCTGCAGGGACAGTTGCTGGGCATTGTGTGTCTTCTCATGGTCCGCTGGGTGGACTGTGGGAGGGTGTGGGCTGTGGTGTGGGCCATTGGCCATGGGGTGCAGCGGTGCTCAGGGATGTGTTCGCCAGGTGCAGTGGGTGTCTCATTATGATGGAGGAGGTTGTTGTTGTGAGGAGGGGGGGTAAGGGGGGTATATGGGGACCTCATATATTTTTAATGTAACATTGGGGAAATAAAGACAAAAAAATCTGGAAGTGAGAGTACTTCAACTTCGTATTTCCTTTTTAAGATGTTTCTCACTATTCATGACCCTTTACTCTTCCAAATAAATTGGATAGTCTTGATTTCCATTTATTTAAAAAAATCCTGATGGAATTTTAATCAGGATTTCACTGAAGTTGTATATCAATTTGAGTAGAATTGGCATTGTAATATTTAGTCTTCCAATCTGTGAGCATGGAATGTTCTTCCAATTACTAAGGTCTTTTTAAATATCTTTTAACAATGAGTTGTAGTTTTCTGAATACAAGTGCTTTACATCATTGGTTAAGTTTATTCCTAAATATCTGGGTTTTATCTGTCAGATTTTATTTTCACCACTCTTTTGACACTTCAAGTTACTTTTATTGGTATAATCTTCATTTCCAGACTCTCTTCCAAGCCTCTCTCTTGTTTTTTCTTTTCGGGCTGTAGCACACCCTTTAGTATTTCCTGCAGATTTGGTCTCCTGGTTATAAATTCTCTCGGTTTCTGTTTATCTGTAAATAGTCTACATTCACCCTCATTTTTGAAAGACAGTCTTGCTGGATATAAGATTCTTGGCTGGCAGTTCTTCTCTTGCAGTATCTTAAATGTATCATACCACTATTGTCTTGTCTCCTTGGTTTCTGATGAGAAATTGGCGCTTAATCATATTGGGTATACCTTATATGTTATGCACTGCTTTTATCTTGCAGCTCTCAGAATTCTGTGTTTGGCATTTGACATTCTGATTAGTATGTGTCTCAGAGTTGGTCTATTCAGATTTATTTGGAAGGGAGTATGTTATGCTTCTTGGACATGGATATTCATGTCCTTCAACAGGGTTGGGAAATTTTCTACCATTATTTCTTCAAATATTCCTTCTGTCCCTTTTCCCTTCTCCTTCTGGGACACCCATGACACATATGTTTGCACGTCACTTACTGTCATTTAGCTCCCTAAGACCTTGTTCAATTTTTTCCATTCTTTTCTTCATTTATTCTTTTGTATGTTCACTTTTAAGGCCATTTCTTCAAGCTCACCAGTCCTTTCTTCTGCCTCCTTAAACTTATTATATGATTCCAGTGTATTTTTTTTTTAATTTCTCTCCCCTTCCCCCCTCCAGCCCCAGTTGTCTGTTCTCTGTGTCTATTTGCTGCGTGTTCTTCTTTGTCCACTTCTGTTGTTGTCAGCGGCATGGAAATCTGTGTCTCTTTTTGTTGTGTCATCTTGCTGCACCAGCTCTCCGTGTGTGTGGCACCATCCTGAGTAGGCTGTACTTCCTTTTGCACTGGGCGGCTCTCCTTATGGGGCACACTCCTTGAGTGTGGGGCTCCCCTATGCGGGGGACACCCTTGAGTGGCATGACACTCCTTGTGTGCATCAGCACTGCGCATGGGCCAGCTGCACACAGGTCAAGGAGGCCCACAGTTTGAACCGCTGACCTCCCATGTGGTAGCGGACACCCTAACCACTGGTCCAAGTCCACTTCCCTACCAGTGTATTTTTAATTTCATTTATTGTACCTTTCATTCTCATATGATCTGATATTTTTCTATGTATGCTTTCAAATTCTTTTTTGTGCTCATCCAATGTCTTAATACCCTTAGTCTCTTTAGCATCTCATTGAATTTGTTAAGGAGATTTGTTTGAACATCTTTGATTAGTTGTCTCAACTCCTTAATGTCATCTGCAAGTATATCTTGTTCCTTTACCTGGGCCATAGCTTCCTGTTTCTTGGTGTAGACTGTCATTTTTTGTGGGTGTGTTGGCATCTGGTTTACTAGAGTATTTATTCTGGGCACAGTTTCTCTCTTTAATTTAGGGCTTTCTTGCCCTTTCTCCCTTGCTGGTTGTATAGTAGGAACAGAGGATGTAGTTGGTGCTGTAAGCTGTGGAGGCTCAGGCTGCTCTCATTGCCCAAGGGACCAATGAAGCCATCTCTCAACTTTTTCCTTTGCCCGGGGTAGGGACAGAGTCACAGCTGTGTGGAATAATCCAAGTCATGCAGGCCTAGACTGTTGTTGCCCAGAGAGACTGAATGAGGCTTCCTGCCCCTGTCTCCCCTGCCTGGGGTGGGGATGGAGCTGCAGGGGTGAGCAGCAATCTATGCAGTGTGGGTTCCAGATGACTGCAGTTGCCCCAGTAGACTTCCGATTTTCAGTCTGTGCCAGACAAAGGTACCTGCAGTTACCTGGATGGGCTGGTGCAGGTCCTGCAACTTCCTCCCTGACAAGAGGTAGGGCTGAAGCCTAGGCTAGGGCTGCAGGCTGGTCTGGGTGAAAGAAACTGGTCCCTACTGTCATTGTGATTTCTGTCAGCCAGGCTTCGCCTCAAGCTAGGGACAGAGTCACTGTGGCAGCTACCAGCCTCTTTCTGACTTGAACAGGTCCAAGCTTTAGCTGCTCTTGTGGTTATACTTTAGCCTGCTGAACTTAATAATCAGTATCTGATTATTAGTCTCTTCCTCCCCCATTTTTGGGAAGTGGAGCTTCTATTTCGAGTCACAGAATAGCTCCCAAGTTAACTTGTGCCACAAGTGGAGGATGGGCTCTGCTCACGAATCTTCTCTGCAGATGGGCAGTCTCCTCCTTCCAGTCCTTCAGAGATGTTGCAGGATGTTCTTCTGGTCTCCTGGAGGCCCCCAAACAGGTGCTTTAGGTAGCTCTGGGTGGTTACTAACTGCCTGCAGGACAAGCTGCTCCTTACTCTGCTGTCATCTTGCTGGATGTTGGATTCCTTTTTTATTTTTTTCTCTTAATACCCATTTGGAGTTTATTTTAGCATACAGTGTAAAGAAGGATCTAACTAATTACTCCAAAATAATCATTGTTTCGACACCACTTTTGAAGGATTATACATCTTTTCCTCCTGTCTGGAAATCTCTCCTCCTCACTCATTAAATGCAAATGTCTGAGGGTTTATTTCTAGATTTTCTGTTCTGCCTCACTGTCTGATTTAGTACTGCATGTTGGCAGTGGAGCAGGAAGAAGAGCCAGGAAGGACTTGGGGACCTGTGAGGAGAGCAGATGGAGGGAATGCTGAAGAGTGGGGGTGCTCCCGGAGAAGGGGAGCAGGTCCAGGGGAAGGACGTGGGGAGAGGAAACTGCCCACTGCCACCTCAGGGATCCTGCTCTCAGCATGCAAACGCAGCAAAGAAGCCTGATACTGCCCCAGCAGGTCCCTGCTCCCAGGAGCCCAGATCACATCTTGTCCTCCTGCCCCCTGCATATTCCCCTGCTCTGCCGCCTCAACTCCACTCACCCTTCACACAGCTACCTGCCCAATGCCCCAGGTAAGCCACCTCCCTGCAGGACCTCTGCCCTGTGCAGTGTCAGGACCAGAGAAGAACTCTCCACCTGCATGCCTAACACATATCACAAACAACCTGCTTAAGACGGAACGCTTGACATCCAGCCACCCCACAGCTCACCATCCTGCTCCCTTTCTCTCACACCTAGACCCAGTCCACCAGGAAATCCTCCCCAGACCTGGCCCTTCCTCTGCTTTGCCCCAGACTACACCACCATCTCATCTCACCTTCACTCCAACCTGCCTGGTCTCCCTGGCTCCCTCATCATACTCCGAATCATCCTTCTCAACAGTCCACCAAATCACCTGCCAAGGGCTTTCCACCTACCTGAAACGAAACCAGAGGCCCCGACCCAGCCCACGAGCCCACAGATGAACCCCCACAAACAGCCGCGTCCCCAGGCCTCTGCACGTGCTGTTGTGACCCCAGGTTGGGTCCTCTGACCTGCACTGGCGAGAGCCACAGGCCTCCCTCCACCCCGCGACTGCTTTCCCTCTTTCTCAGCCGAGCACTACACTGTTAGTTAGCAGGCCTGCTGACCAGCTGCTTGACTGCTCTAGAATGTGAGTGCCAGGGAGGCAGGGCCTGTCCCTGTTTTTTTCATGGCTATGCCCAGCAGAATAATGTCTAGCATACACTAAGTGCTCAAAAACCACCTGGAAAACAAATGAATGAAAAGTCAATCTACCCAGCTACCTAAGCCAGTTCCCCGACCCCCAGGCTCACATCCCCTTCCCCTGGGCCACTCCCCCAGGCCAGCCCCAGGATGTCTCCCTCTAAGGAGACTGAGTGGCCTGGCCCTGCCCACTCATGCCCACTGGCATCCAGGTCCTCCCAACATAATCCGATCATATACTCCATCATCTAAGTCCTGGAGGGCTTCTTGGCTGCATGCCAGGCAAGTGCCAAGTCCCGGGGACATAGCACTCCCCACGGGTTGCCCCTTGCCCACCTCACCAAACACCCTCCTTCCCCCCACCCAGCCCAGGAACAGGCCTGTCCCTCTGCAGCCAGGCTCACTGCCTGCCTAATGGACCCCGTCCCCACTGCCAGCTCCAGGGGTGCCCAACAGGTAATTCTGGAGGGGACACGGCGTGCCCACTGACACCAGCCTTTTGCTCCCCTGCTGTCCTGGGAGCCCACAGTATCACCAATCAACCTAGGCCCATCATGGGCACTTTGTCTTGAAACAGAACTTCAACATGGCTGAAGGTCCACTGTCATTTGCTACCATTTCCCCCATCTTAACAATCTACTAGAAGCTATCTGCTCAATATGTAAATGGGCTCTCTGCTGGAAACAGCTGCCCTGTTCCTCTCACCTTCATCCAGATATTAACTTTCTGGACTTCAGATGAGGGTGTTTCACTAAAAACCTCATGTCCCAAGACGCCAAGCCGAGGAGAGGTTACAGACGGAGCTCACAGGGGCACACAAACATCTGTATGGGCAGAGCCCGGCCACTGTCCGCATCCATGCGGGGTAAAGAAACACTCAAAGGAGGGCCAAGCCATAAAGCTGGCCTCACAAACGGTGGTCTAGGCTTTCTAGGAGGAGAGGTGCCCAGACTGTGGGGAGGACAAAGCCTGCTTCGCTCAGAAACAGCCTGCGCAGGCACACCCAGGAATGACATTCAGGGTTTCTCAAAGGAAAACTATTTTACATAAATCACTCATGAAAAAGTCACCTCAACTCTGATTTAGATTTCCCATAAAGGCACTTTTTTCCACTCAGTTAAAAATTCAAGACACTAAATGCAGTGTTCACACAAGAAATTCACTACATTTCATCTTAGGAAAAAAAATAAAGTTAGTAATGATTTGTGAAGATCTCTGAGATACTCATGTTTAGAAACCAAGTGAAATCCAGCCCTCTACGGGCTCCTTACACCACCTCCACAGCCCCCCACACTCCTCCCCCCACCCCGGGCCCTTCCCCCCAGCCCTTCTCCCCCCACCTTGGCCCCCACCCCGCGCGCCCCCCAGGCCCTTACCAGCAGGCAGGTGCCCATCCACTCTGACACCAGCACGTCCACCTTCTCGAGCAGCACCACATCCTCCACCTTCTGCTGGAACACGGTGATGGTGTCGGCGAAGCCGTTCTGCACGACCAGCCGCCCCGTGTGCTGGGCCATCTCGCTGGCCTCCACGGCGTACACCTGCACGCGGGCAGAGGCACCCTCAGCCAGGCAGCGACCCCAGCTGCGACCCAGGCCTGCGTCAACTCAGGCAGCAGCACCAGAACAAGCACCGACGACACCTGGAAACCAGGAAAGATGTGGGCGGGGACAGCTCCTGGGAAGGCTCGTGCCATGGGAGCCACCTCTCCTCCCTCCTTCCCCCACAGTAGGAAGTCCACCTGACCCACGGCCTAATCGCCTCAGCCCGCCTGCCGGGGCTGCGTGAGGCTGGGGCCTGCTGGGAGCTTCCTGCCTGGGGGTGGCACCCCATCCAGCCACGCCAGAAAAGAGGTCGGGGGCCAGCGTGCTCCATGGAGTGTGGAGGCGGTCAGCACTCTGGGGCCTGGACGTGCTGACGCACAGCAGGGCAACTCCCACCCAGAGCCGGCGCCTGTGCCCTGTATTTAGCTGAAATAAACGTCTCATAGAGAACATCCCATCGTGGCCACCAGCCGGTCTGCTGCACGGATGCACAACTCCAAGGGTCCCAACAGGGAAGCACCAAGCTCAGAACCTTCCGAGGCAGCGCTCTGGCCCCTGCCCGCCCCGCTCCTACTCACTGCTTTTGGCTCTGTGTGATGTGCACAGAAGAGGTTGATAATCCCAGTGCCGCAGCCAACGTCCAAGATCACTTTATCTTTCAGGGATTCTTTACTCTGCAGGATAACGTTGCACTATTTAGTTGTGTGCAGCTGGTCTGCCAACATTTCCAAGTGAAGTTTCTAGAGAAAATGAGACATTTAGAATTATTGCCATTTGTCTAGAATGAAAGAGGTCCCACAACTTAACAAGAAAATCAACCCAATTTAAAAATGGGCAAAAGACTTGAACAGACAGTTTTCCGAAGAGGAGATACAAATAGCCAAAAGGCACATTGAAAGATGCTCAACATCACTAACTAAGAGGGAAATGCAGATCAAAACTAAAATGAAATGTCATTTCACGCCTTATAGAACAGCCATGACAAAGACAGAAAACTACAAGTGCTGGAGAGGCTGTGGAGAAAGGGGAATACCCCTTCACTGCAGGAGGGAATGCAGAAGGGTGACGCCTCTGCAGAGGACAGATTACTGCTCCTCAAGAAGCTGAAAACAGAACTGCTGTGTGATCCAGCAGTCCTGCTACTATGAATATATTCAGAAGAACTGGAGTCAGGGACGCAAACAGACATTTGCACACTGATGTTCATAGCAGCATCATTCCCAAGAGCTAAAAGACGGAAACAACCGAAGTGTCCAGTGAATGGATATACAAGATGTGGTGAACACACACGATGGAACATTGTTCAGCGGTAAGAAGAAATGAACCGGGGAAACACATGACAACATGGAAGAACCTTGAGGATATTATGTTGAGTGAAACAGGCCAGATACAAAAGGACGAATATTGCACAGTCACACTGCTATGAACTGAGTATGAGAAAACTTAGGGAGTTAAACAATAGTGTACAGGTTACTAGGAGACAGAGCACCGGTTGAGAAGGGGTAGCTGATTCTGGATAGAGTGTTTCATAAGGTTGACTGTAAATACGTGGGAATGGATGGAGTTGATGGCAGCACATTATGATGTTTATAAACGTGACTGTGGCTGAAAGGGGTAGTGTAGGGAGATTGTTTATTGAAAGACAGCTAGAGGATACTCTAGGTACTATATACCATAGTGATTTAGGTGGGGGATGAGGGTTATGGTTAATAATAAAAATACAAGAATATTCCTCTATTATATGGTGTTAAGAATATGGTAATACATGGAAAAATACAACTAATGTAACTTATAGCCTATAGTTAACAGCAATAATGTAATATTTTTGTAGCAAATGCTAAGAAGGTAAGGTATTAATGCTAAATGTAAAAAGAAAAAGAGTACGGGATTTAGTTTTAGGAGATGAATATGATCAAGCATTTTTTTCCCTTCATTAACAAGGAGATCCTGGTCATGTCATTTAGCAAATCTGTGCTCATTCGTGTGTCTTTCTGAATGTTGGATAAACAAATGAGTTTATTTTTAGAATTAAATAAGATAAATGTACCTGGACAGAATTTTCTAAAGTAATGTTACCATAATGTGTTAAGCTGTCTTTTTTCTGCTATTTTATTTTTTGAAGTTGAAATAAAGTTTATTACATTTAAAAAAACTATTATAGATTTTAGTAGGATTAAAGGGTATGGAACAGGGCTGCCAGAGGCGCAAGGAGGATGACTCCATGGGAAAGCGAGGAAGCTGTCTTGGGGGAATTTAAGTCAAGGAGTAGTTTGCTTTGTATTAAAGACAAAACAAAACAAAAAAAACAGATGGAAAAATACATCAGCAAAAAATAGAAATAAAAACAAAAATACATCAAGAGACATTAGGGAAAGTGGCCAGCGAGGAGCGAGGCAGAAGCTTCGGGACTCCCCGCAGCGTCTCCCTGTGCCGCCCAGAGCCTGGGACAGGCGTGGACGGGTGGGGGGGGGCGGGCGACACCCTCCTGGCCACGTCCCCACCGTGTCCCCGCTCATGGCCGAGCCCCCAGAGTCCGCACACCCGGGCGGGAGGCCCCTTCTCACACAGGAACTTCCCGTTTGCTCGCGGGGCTGATAGACTAGTACAGGTCGGGGGTAGGCTAAGTAGGGGGTACCCCATGCTGCGGGGATGCGCGAGGCCCCAGCCACGCCCCAGGGAGGGGGCATCTAGGACAGGAGGACGAGCGCGCTGGGCCAGCGCTGCCCCTCCCCGGGAGGACACCAGCCTTCCGCCAAGGCCCAGGGGAGGTCAGAGCTGCCGCCGAAGCTGCCCAGGCTCCAGCGCCGCGCACGGCACCCCCGCCCTTCCCCCCCCCCCCACGCAGTGCAGCGCACGGCACGCCCACCCTTCCCCTTCCAGGGCAGTGTTCAGCACCCCGCCTTCCCGCCAGCACAGCGCACAGCACCCCTGCCCTTCCCCCCCACCCCACGCAGTGCAGCACACGGCACGCCCACCCTTCCCCTTCCAGCGCAGTGTTCAGCACCCCGCCTTCCCGCCAGCACAGCGCACAGCACCCCCGCCCTTCCCCCCCCACCCCACGCAGTGCAGCGCACGGCACGCCCACCCTTCCCCTTCCAGCGCAGTGTTCAGCACCCCGCCTTCCCGCCAGCACAGCGCACAGCACCCCCGCCCTTCCCCCCACCCCACGCAGTGCAGCGCAAGGCACGCCCACCCTTCCCCCCACTTCCCTTCCCAGCGCAGTGCTTGGCACCCCCCACCATCCCCCCGGCAGAGCACACAGCACCCCCGCCCTTCCCCCCCCCAGCCCTGCTCTCTGGCACCACTCCTGCCCCCTCCCCCCCAGCACCCCTGGCCCAGTCCCCACTCCCCAGCACTCCAGCTGCGGAAGCGCAGCAGGCAGGGGTATCGCTCTGAGGGCAGGACAAACCAGCAGGTGGGAACAGAGCCAGGGCAGGTCACTCTGATCTGGACAGAGCCTTTAGTACTTGAAATACAGTATAATGTTTAACAGGCATAAAGGGAAAAAAGTAGGAGCTGAAAGAGGAGAGGAAAAAATGTACAGAGTGAGTTTGGGGCCAAGAGGGAGGACCGAACCCCTCCCCCCCAGAGCTGCGGGCAGAGGCCCATCCTGCGCCTGGCTAGCTCTGGTCAGACACCTCGCCGGCCACTTCTGCTGCAGACCTGCAGGGAAGCTCGGTGCCCGCTCCTGCGCAGGCCTGGAGGCTCAGACTCATGGCCTGGGTCCTCCTGCATCTGCCCAGGTCTGGGCTTGCCGCCCAGCTGAGGATCCTGAGGGCTCCAGGCCTGCACGGCCCAGTGAGGCAAGCCTGAGGGTCCAGGGCAGCTGAGATGAGCATGACGGTGATGGAGGCGCCCTCGGGCCACGCAGAAGGCTGGGCAGGAACCACAGCTGCTGGGAATGAGGAGGAGGAAAGCAATCCTGGAAAGATGTGGCTGGGGGGACGAACAGCTGGTGTTCCCGAGGTGGAGAGGCCAGCAAATCGCACAAAAAGTTTATTCAGAGAAGGAAAAGCCAGCTCTCCATAAAGGAAGGGTGTACCTTCCAGAAAACAATGCGTAACCAAACACACAGAACTTACTATCTTTGTTAAGTCACTGTTTTTCAAGGATGAAAAAAAGATTCCTCAGGCTCATGCAGGAAGCCCCTTTTAAGGGACAGAGGAGATCAGCTGGTGCTCATACTTCCCCATAGCACCTGAAGGCCAAAATGCCGAGGAAAACAAAGTAATCCAGGAATATCTTCCTAGTACATTGTCACTGAACATGAAATAACTAGAAATATAAGTCTAAATCAAACTTCTGGAGATGATAATGATGTCTCTATGGGATTAACAACAGATTAGACATTGTACGATAAAAGATCAGTGGACTTGAAAACATGCTATCCAAAATGAAAGAGAGAAAAATAAAAAAATTAGAGCATTAGTGAGCTGTGGGGCAAGGGGAACCTCAAGTGCCTAATACATGTATAACTGGAATCCACAAAGGAAAGAAAAGTAGAGAAATGTTTGATAAAATAAGGGCTGAAATTTTTCCCAATCTGATTAAAACTACAAAAGAAAGTTAACAAATCCCAAGCATAAGAAACATGACCAAAAAAAAAAAAAAAAAAAACCAAAGTACATTAAAAAAAAATAGCTCAAACATGCAATGAAGAGAAATCCTTAAAAAAGCCTGAAAAAGGAGACAGATTAACACAGAGACACAGAGAAATTAAGGGCAGCACATTTCTGGTCCTAAATCATGCAAGCCAGGAGATCACAGAACAGTATCTCTAAAGTAATGAAATGGGGAAAAACTGTCAAGCTAGAATTCTATAACCAGCAAAAACATTTTTCAAAAACAAAGATTAAATACTTTTCAAGCAAACTGAAATGGAAAGAATTCATCACGAGCAAGTTGGGCACTACAAGAAATGTTAAAGGAAATCCTTTACAGAAAAAAATAAAGGAAAAGAAAGACACCAGATGGAGATTTGGATCCACATGAAGTGGTAAAGAACCAGAGAGGTGACTCCTGAGGAAACGGACTTTGTCTTGTTACTTCAACTTCTTTAAAAGGAAACTGTCTAAAGAAAACAGAACAACATACATGCTTATGAGTCTAAAAATGTCTGACAGTAATGGAACACAAGTTAGAAGGCAGAACAAGTTAAAGATGTAGACTCCAGTCTTCCAGCAAACACCAAGCAAGCAGAACAGAGTTATAGTTCATAACCAACAAAGGATACAAAAGCAAGACACAATTATCCTGCCTACAAGAAACCTACTTTTTTTTATCCCCCCTTGCAGCTTTTTGCGTGCTGACTGCTCTGTGTCCGTTCACTGCGCGCTCTTCTGTGTTTTCGCTTGTCTCCCTTTCTGTTGCGTCACCTTGCTGAGGCGGTGCTTGGGGGCGGGACGATACCCCGTGGCACCCAAGCCAGCGGCTCTCCACAGCGTGCGGGCGAGCCTGCCTTCAGGAGGAGACTCCGGGATGCGAACCCAGGGCCTCCCCAACTGACTGAGCCATAGCCACTTCCCAAACCTACTTTTATTAAGCCACAACTAGGTAAAAGCAAGAGGTTGAAAAAAGGCATACCATGTTAATACCAATCAAAAGAAAGCTGAAGTAGCTACATTAATTCCAGACGAAGCACATTTCAGTGCGAAGAGAATTCCCAGGGATAAAGACGGTCATTTCAAAATGATAGAGAGATCATCAAAAGGATATAACTCTGAATATGTTTGCACCTAATATCAGAGTTTCAAAATATACAAAGCAAAAACTGGTAGAAGTGCAGAGAGAAACACACAAATACACGATTATAGTAGAGATTTTGACAGCCTCCCCTCAATAATTGACAGGAATAGACCAAAAATTAGTAAGGCTAGAGAAGGCTTGAACAACACTATTGATCAACTTAATTTAACTGATATACAGAGAACAATTTGCCCAACCATTTACAATGGTAATAATAAACAAAATATTTAACAATACGTTTAGCAAGAAATGTAGGGGGCCTGAATAGCCAGACACATTATAAAAAGGAAAAGCAAACCCTCTTCTCCAGACTTTAGAGCATATTACCCAGCTATAGTGGTAAAAAGTCTGATACTGGCATAAAGACAAACATATAGACCAATGGAGCCAAATTTATGGTTCAGACACAGACCCTCACATGGTCAAGTGATTTCTGACTAGCCTGTCAAACACACAGAACTCGCATAGAACAGTCCATTCAACAAATGGTGCTGAAAGAACTGGATATCCACAGCCAAAGAAGGAAAGAGGACCCCTATCTCACACCTTATCCAAAAATTAATTCAAAATGGATAAAAAAGCCTAAAAACAAAAGGAAGAACTATAACTTCTAGAAGAAATTGTAGGAAAATATCTGTACACCCTGGTGGTAGATGGTGGATTTTTAAAGGAGACGAGAACTGAGATGGACTACTGACATTTAACGTATGTAGAAGCTTTAATTACCTTTACTGTAAAAGTGTAGAAATGTATGGAATGAATGGTAACACACAGTGAGTAACTGCTAGTTTATATATGGGGATGTGACTGAAAATGGTAGTCAAGGTATGTAAATGCCAATTGACAGAATGCTAGAGAATAATCTAGGAAATGAATAGCACAGTAAACCAAGAGGTGGATGAGAACTGTGGTTGATGGTACAGATGCAAGAGTGCCCTTTGTGAGCTAGAGCAGATGTACATCACTGTTGCAGGGTGTTGGGAATGTGGAGGAGCATGGGAAAAATACAGCTAAAGTGACCTATGGACTATGGTTAGGAGTGGTAATATAATATTCTTGCATCTATGCAAAAGATGTACTGTGTTGATACTGAGGCAGTATGGAAAATGTGAGCCAAATGTACACTATGGACGTGGTAACAATCAGATGATATTATCTTATCTGTAGCAAATGTTCCACCACACTGCGGTATGTTGATGGAAGGGTGTTGTTTGGGAATTCTGCACATTTGCATGATTGTTTTATAAGCTTGCAACTTCTGTCATAAAAAACATAATTAAAAAATAATAGGGTGGGTTGGGGGGGAAAAAGAAATATGGGGAAATGACATAAAAGAATATTTAAAAATGTACAAAAGGTGAAAAAATATATAAAAGATAATCAAAGCTCACTTAAAGATGGAAATAAAAATGGTAAGTACCATGTTCACCTTTAATTAAGATTGGAGATCTTTTTTTACACTGATTATTTATGGTAGGGAAATAAGCAATCTCATACATAATTGATAAGTCTATAATTGGTGAATCTTTCTGAAGGGCAAATTCACATTACCTACGAAAAGAAAAAGAAAAAAAAATATATATATATATGCATACACCCTCTAATTTACCCTATGAAAATTCTAACCAAAATTTAACAAGATTTATATACAGATGATTTTCACTTCAACATTCTGTGTCATAATAAAAGATATTAATCGCTGTTCATCAGTATGGTTCTTATAAAATCAAGCATAACACTGTGCAGATATTACAAAGTATAGGTGCTGATATGGAAGAAACATCAAAATAATACATCTACAAGAAAAGACCAAAGTGAAAATCAGTGTGTGTGAGCTATTCCTTTTGTACAAATTTTTAAAAAATAAACAGATGTAGCTTATAAGCATAAACCTCGTTAAATGGTAGCTATCTTTGGAGTCAGAGCCTGGTAGAGCAAGGACTTTTCATACTTTTCATTATCTACCTTAACTTAAGGAGCTGAAAGTTATAACCATGTACATGCACAGTAATTTTTCTCTTTTAACATTTTACATTTTGAAATATGACATACATGAAAAGTACCTTAGAAAGTTCCTGTAGCATTTTTCAACTACAATTATATTGGAAATACCTGTATACCCAACACCAGAACACTGCCAACACCCCCAAACCTCCCACAACCCTCCTTCCTGATCACAGACCCCTCCCCACTAAAGAACCACTATCGTGATTTTTATGGGAACCACTGCCTTGCTTTCCTTTATAGTTTTATCACCTATGTATACATCCATAAACTTTTAACTTTACCTTCTGAAACATTATATAATTGAATCAAATACTACATATTCTTTAATGTCTTGCATCTTTCACTCTGCATTATGTTTTTAGGTTCATCCTGAAGTATTTGTTTTTACGTAGTTTAAAAAATGTCAACAGGGATATTACCCTAATACCAAAGCCAAACAAAGACACCACAAGAAGGGGTGGTGGATTTTGTCGAAAGCGTTTTTGTTTTGTTTTTCCCCTTTGCTCTATTACTTTGGTATATTATGTTGACTAGTTTTCTTATGCTGACCTAACCCTGCACTCATACTTGGTCATGGTGTACAACCTTTTAATACACTGTTGGATTTGGTTTGCTAGTATTCTATTTGAAATTTTGCATCCTTGATAATAAGGGATGTTGGTCTGTTGTTTTCTTCTCTTATTCAGAAAACTAGAAAAGAAAAGGAAATTAATTCTCAACATTATAAAGGGCATTTATTAAAAATGCACAGCTAACAACAAACTCAAGGATGAAAGACTGGACGCTTTCCTCCTAAGATCAGGAACACAATGAGGATGCCTGTCCTCACCATTTCTATTCAACACTGTACCAGAGTGTGGCAGTTTGAGATTACTTATGAATGTTTATAAACTGGTCTGTTCCTCTGGCCTGATACCCTCTGACCATACTAGATTCAGCTGAGATGCCTTTGATTAAATTATGTTAAGATTAGGACTTTGATTCAATCACTTCATTAGGGCAACTCAGTTTGAGTCCCCCCCCCCCCTTTGTTGGCTATCTAAATGTTCACTCAATCAAGGAGACACAGGAAATAGATACACAGAGTAAGAGAGACAGTTCTACAGATACAGAAGAGGCCCTGGGAAGACAGATGCACCCTATGCCAGCCCACAGCTGAGATGAGAAGATGCTGGGCCCACAGAGCCTTAAGAGGGAAGAGGAAGGCTGAGCCCTCACAGACATCGCCCGCCATCTTGCTTCAACACGTGGCAACAGAGTTTGGTGAGGACATAACTTGGACGTGGACTCTTTAGAGCCTGGTAACCGTAAGCTTCCACCCCAAGTAAATACCCTTTATAAAAGCCAACAGATTTTTGGTACTTTGCATTAGCACCACTTTGGATGACTAAAGCACTGAGGTTCTAGTCAGGGTAATTAGGCAAGGAAAAAAAATAAAATGCAGATTTCCAGAGTGGAAAGGAAGAAGTAAGTTATACTCATCAGCCGACGACATAATTGTGTATACAGAAAATCCTAAAGAACCCACTAAAAACTATTAAAGCTAATAAACAAGCATTAACAAGGCTACAAAATACAAAAATCAATTGCAGGGAAGTGGATGTAGCTCAAATGACATCTACCATCTGGGCGGTCCAGGGTTCAACACCTGGGGCCTCCTGGTGAAGGCAAGCTGGCCCCCACGGAGTGCTGGCCTGCACAGTGAGCTGGCCCAAGCAGAGTGCTAGCCCGTGCAGGAGTGCCGCCCCGCGCAGCAAGCTGGCCTGAGCAGAGAGCTGGAGCAGCAAGATGACGCAACAAAATGAGACACAGACTGACAAAAAGAGACACAGCAGACCAGGGAGCTGAGGGGGCGCAAGAAATTAAGCACCTCTCCCCCATTCTCGAAGGTCCCAGGATCAGTTCCCAGTGCTGCCTAAAGAGAAGACAAGCAGACACAGAAGTACACAGAGTGAATGGACAGAGAGATCAGACAATGAGGTGGTGGGGGAGAGTGGGAATAAATAAATCTTTAAAAAAAAATCAATTGCAGGGAGTGGATGTGGCTCAAGCAGTTGAGCGCCCACCTACTACATGGGAGGTCCTGGGTTCGGTTCCCAGTGCCTCCTGAAAAAAGAGAAACAAACAACAAGTAAAACAAGTGAAAATACCAACTCAAGAAAGCCAATGTGGCTCAGTGGTTGAGCACCAGCTTTCCACATATTAGTCCCGGGTTCAATCCCTAGCCTGGATGCCTCAAAAAAAAAAAAATCAATTACAAGGTTCATGTTCACCAAGATGGTGAGTGAGAGGCTCCAAGGTTCCATCCCCTCACAGAATCTTTGAAAACTAGCAGAACCATATTTCTCAGAGCTCTGGAAAACAGTTTTCACAGTCACTGCAACAAAGGCTTGCAGTAACTCGGTGAATGCCTCATCAAGAAAAATGCACTTTAAAAGAATAGAAAACCTCCCAGCACCACTGCTGGCCCTTCCTCCACCCCGTCCCCAGCTTGGTGCACAGCCAGCACGTGCTCTCACTGCAGGACTCTGGTGCAAGTTTCAGAGGGAACAGTGTAATCCTGCTACAGTGGCATGCATGCATGTCTGTACCTGTCTACCTGGTGGCTAACTAAAGAAGTCTCCGATCTGGTGTGCCAGAACCTGCCCTGCAGGCCAAAGCACAAATTGTAACAGCCTGGGGCAAAGAACTACCAGCTTTAAGACATGGAACAGAGCTCCCCAGACTAGAAGAAAGGCTAGTTCACAGGGAGAAGAGGGGACACTCAGATCCATGTAAACAGGAGAATTCCTAAGGCCATGAGCACATGCCCAGGACAAGACAAATGCTCAGAAAAACACTGAGGAGGACCCCAACTTAAAGAACTTTGAGCTGTTCTTAAGTTTCATTCTTAGGAAAGCTAAGCTCTGAAGGGGTCCATCAGTCAACATAGCTCCAATCAGCAAGGAATGTTAAAGAAAGGTGTTTTTTTGTTTATTTGTTTTTGTTAGTTCCTGACTTCATGAAAATCTGTTGTATTACCAGCTAGCTATAAATTTAAGGAACAGACATCTCAGATACAAAATTCCAGAGTTATCACATGAAAATTTTAAAATGTCCAATGTATAAGGAAAGATTACAAGGCATAAAAAGAAACTAGAAATGATGGCCAAACTAAATGAGCAAGAAAAAAATATCAAAAACCATCAATTAAGAACAGACTTTCCAAATACCAGATAAAGACTTTTAAAAATGGTTTTAAATATTCTTAAAGAGCTAAAGGAAAACACACATAAAGAACCAAAGGATATCAGGGAAACCATTTATGAGCAAAATGAAAATTTCAATAGAGAAGTTATAGAAGGAACAAAACACAAAAACTGGAATTGAAGATCACAATGACTGAAATAAAAAATTACCTATAGGGGTTTAACAGCATATTGGAGCTGGCAGAAAAAATAATCAGAAGATGATGATAAGACAACTGAAATTATTCAGAATGAGAAGCAGAAAGAAAAAAAGAATGAAATTTAAAAGTGAACAAAGCTAAAAGACCTGTGGGATGCCATCAATCATATGAATAGAGCATTTTGGGAATCCAAGAAGGAGAAAAAGGAGCAGAAAGGATATCTGAAAGCAAAACGACTGAAAACTTCCCAAATTTTAAAAAAGACATGAAAATACATATCAAAGCAACCCCATGAACCACAATCAGGATAAACTCAAGGAGATCTACACCAAAATAAAGTATAATCGAACTGTAAAATGCCAAAGACAGAGAGAGAATCTGAGAATTGCAAGTAGAAGCAATACATTATATACAAGGCAGCCCAAATAAAATTAAGTGGTGATTTTTCATCTGAAACCATGGAGGCAAGAAGGCAGTGGGACAATACATTCAAAATGATAAGACAAAAAATTGTCAAGAATTCTATAACCAATGAAACTATCTTTCAGAAACAAGGGAGCGATTAAGACATTTCCAGATAAACAAACCTGAAGAAGTTCAACACCACTAAACCTACTCAATAAGCAAAGCTAAAATGAGGTCTTCAGAATGAAAGGAATGAACAGATAGAATGAACATGCATAAAGAAAAAAAGAACTCTTGTGAAGCCACTAAAAGGGTAATTATGAACACCAGTACTAATGTAATTTTGGATTATAACTCCACTTTTTACTTCTGACAGGAATAAAATGCAAATGCATAAAAATAATGCTAAACCTATGCTTCGATTCATACCAAGTACAAAGATATCATTTATATCCCCATTCCCCACCCTAAAGACATTACACTTACTGCAGCCGAATGACAGGGGAGCAGATGTCTTCCTCCCTGTCAGAAGCTTCAACAGAAGAGAGAGGGTGGTCAGAGGGCTTCTCTTCAGTAAATTTTGCCAGCAGAGCCTTTTTTGAATCTCAGCTCTGGCCAGACCAGAGCTGGAAAGCAGAGGTTGAAAGAAACATCTCTGTGGAAAGGTGCACTGATGAGTTCCATCTACTGGCCAACCAGGAAAGTGCAAGGAGAAAAACTGCTTTTAGGTCTCTCTTTAGTCCCCAGGGATAAAGTCTGTGCCCTATTAGTGAGTCCCTGGCCCAATCTTGAGAACTTAAGTTGGGCAATTTTAAAGATTTAGAATACAATGAACTATAAAATCAAAGAATAGCTATGGAAAGAAAAAAAAAAACAACACTAGGCAAGAGAGAGAAATTGGCCACCAGAATAAACTAACCAAGATATTCAGATGCCTAGACATGAGCAAAAAATTACAAGCCATACTAGAAAACAGGAAGAGATAGCCTAGCCAAAGGAAGAAACCAACTATCCTGACAATATACAGGATTTAAGACAACTAGTGAATGATAATCACACAAATCTCCTAAATCAATTCAAAGAATTAAAGGAAAATATAACTAAAGAAATAAAGGATATTAAGAAGGGACTGGGTGAGCATAAAGGAAAATCTGAGTGGAGCGGGTGGTGTAGCTCAGTAGTTGAATGCTTGGGTTCAATCCCCGGTACATACTAAAAAATAAAAATAAAAAAAGAAGAAAAATTTGAAAGTCTGCAAAGAAAAGTAACAGAGCTTATGGGAATGAAAGACATGATAGATGAGATTAAAAACACATTGAAAGCATATAACAGCAGAATTGAATTGCTTGAAGACAGAATATCCGAACTAGAAAAGAGAGGAGATCAGAAATAGAAAAGAATAGAGGTGGACTTGGCCCAGTGGTTAGGTAGTCCGTCTACCACATGGGAGGTCCGCGGTTCAAACCCCGGGCCTCCTTGACCCATGTAGAGCTGGCCCATGCGCAGTGCTGATGCGTACAAGGAGTGCCCTGCCATGCAGGGGTGACCCTGCGTAGGGGAGCCCCACACGCAAGGAGCGCGCCCCATAAGGAAAGCTGCCCAGCATGAAAGAAAGTGCAGCCTGCCCAGGAATGGTGCCACACACAACAGAAAACTGACACAACAAGATGACACAACAAAAAGAAACAGAGATTTCTGTGCTGCTGACAACAACAGAAGCGGACAAAGACGACACAGCAAATAGATACAGAGAACAGACAACCAGGGTGGGGAAAGGGGAGAGAAATAAATAGATAAATCTTAAAAAAAAAATGGACAGAAGAAGGGAAAGTTGATAAATATATAGAGATTAAACAACACACTCTTAAATAATCAGCGGGTGTATTAGTCAGCCAAAAGGAGTGCTGATGCAAAGTATCAGAAATCTGTTGGCTTTTATACAGGGTCTTTATTTGAGGCAGAAGCATACAGTCACAAGGCCCTAAAGAGTCCGACTCAAGGTACCATAAGAGGTACTTTCTCACCCAAAGTCTATTACCATGTGATGAAGCAAGATGGTGGGTGATGTCTGCGACGGTTCAGCTTCTTACTCTTAAGGCTTTGTGGTCCCAGCTACTTCCAGTCTCAGCTATAGGCTGGCATAAGGCTCGTCTCTCTTCCTGGGACTTGTTTCTTTCCAGGCTCAGTTGCTCTGTTCTCCTCACAGGGTCAGCTGTAAACTATCAGGTTCATCTCTTCTGGGGCTGTAGGATCCTTTGTGTATCTTCTCTGTGTATCTAATTCTGTGTTCTTGATTGAGCATCCATTTATATAGCCCACCAAGCGATTGGGGACCCAAACCTGCATGCCCTAATCTTAACATAATTTAATCAAAGTCATCTCAGGTGAATCTAATACAATCAGAGGGTATTACCTTATAAACATTATATCTCTTTCTGAAATTCATAAATATATCAAATTACTAGAGTGGGTCAAAGAAGAAATTGCAAAAGCATCAATAAATACCTTGAGATGAATGAAAACGAGAACACAGCGTATCAGAACCTATGGGACTCTGCAAAGGCAGTGCTGAAAGGGAAATTTACAGCCCTCAAGGCTTACATTTAAAAAGAAGCTAAAATTGAAGATCTGACTGCACGCCTGGAGGAATTAGAAAAGAAAAGCAAACTAATCCCAAACCAAGCCAAAGGAAAGAAATATTAAAGATCAGAGCAGAAAAAAATGAAACCGAGAACAAAAAAACAATAGAATCGACAAAATCAAAAGTTGGTTCTTTGAGGAAAAAAAAAAATCAGCAAATGCTTAGCTAGATTGAAAAATAAAGAGAGAGAGAAGACACAAATAAATGAAATCAGAAATGAGAGGGAGGACATTACCACTGACCCTGCAGAAGTAACAGAGGTCGTAAGAGAGTGCTGTGAACAACTGTATGCCAAAAGCTAGGCAATGTAGAGGAGACGGACAAATTCCTAGAAACACACAAACAACCTACACTGACCCTAGAAAAAACAGAAGACCTCAAAAAACAAATCACAAGTGAAGAGACTGAAACAGTCACCAAAAACCTCCTAAATATGAAAAGTTCAGGACCAGATGGCCTCACAGGTAAATTTCACCAATCACCAAAGACAATCTTGGCAGCGGACTTGGCCCAGTAGTTAGGGTGTCCATCTACCACATGGGAGGTCCACGGTTCAAACCCCGGGCCTCCCTGACCCGTGTGCAGCTGGCCCATGCGCAGTGCTGATGCGCACAAGGAGTGCTGGGCCACACGGGTGTATGCCCCGCATAGGGGAGCCCCAAGCGCAAGGAACGCACCCCAGAAGGAGAGCTGCCCAGCGCGAAAAAAAGTGCAGCCTGCCCAGAAATGGTGCCGCACACACGGAGAGCTGACATAACAAGATGACGCAGCAAAAGGAAACACAGATTCCCATGCTGCTGACAACAACAGAAGCGGATAAAGAAGATGCAGCAAATAGACACAGAAAACAGACAACGGGGGGGGGGGGAAGGGAGAGAAATAAATACTTAAATAAAAAAAAAAACAAAGACAATCTCGGGAAGCAGATTTGGCTCAACTGATACAGCATCTGCCTACCACATGGGAGGTCCAGGGGTCAAACCCAGGGCCTCCTGACCTGTGTGGTGAGCTGGCCCACAAGCAGTGCTGATGGACTCAAGGAATGCTGTGCCATACAGGGGTGTCCCCGGGTAGGAGAGCCCATTGCGCAAGGATTGCGCCCCATAAGGAGAGCCACCCTGCGCAAAAAAAGCGCAGCCCACTCAGGAGTGACACCGCACACATGGAGAGCTAACGCAGTTAGATGAACCAACAACAAAAAAAAGAGACGAAGTTTCCCAGTGTCACTGACAAGAATACAAGTGGGCACAGAACACACAGCAAATGGACACAAAGAGCAGCTAAGTGGGGAGGAAGGGGAGAGATAAATAAATAAATAAATAAATAAATAAATAAATAAATAAATTTTTTGAAAAAAGACAATCTAATGCCAATCTTGCTAAGCTCTTTGAAAAAACTAAACAGGAAAGAATGCTACCAAGCTCATTCTATGAAGTCAAAATCACCCTAATACCAAAACTAGATAAAAATACTATGAAAAAATAAATTTACAGACCAGTATCTCTAATGAATATAGATACAAAAATCCTCAACAAAATACTTGCAAACCAAATCTAAAAGTACATTAAAAGAATTATACATCACAATGAAGTGGATTTTATCCCAGGTATGCAAGGGTGGTTCAACACAAGAAAGTTAATTAGTGCAATAAAACCACATTAATAATTGAAGAAGAAAAATCACATGATCCTCTTGATTGGTGCAGAAAATGCATTTGACAAAATGCATCCTTTCTTGATTTAAAAAAAAAAAAACAAAACAAAACTCCAAAAGACAGGAATAGAAGGAATCTTTGTCAATATGGTAAAGTGCATACATGAAAAACCTATAGCTAGCATAGTACTCAATGGTGAAAGACTGAGATCAAGAATAAGACAAGATGCCCACTGTCACCAGTTGCTCAATATTGTATTAAAAGTTCTAGCTAGAGCAATTAGGCTAGATAAAGAAATAAAAGGCAGCCAAATAGTAAAGGAAGAAGTAAAACTTCCATTATTCGCTGATGATATGACCCTGTATCTAGAAAATCCTGAAAATTCCACAACAAAGCTACTAAAACTAACAAGCAAGTTCAGCTACATGGTGGGGTATAAGACTAATCCACAAAAGTCAAGAGCAATCCTATACACTACTAATAAACAATCTGAGGAGGATATCAGAAGAAAACATACAATAGTGACTGAAAGAATCAAATATTTAGGAATAAACTTAATCAAGGATACAAAGGACCTGTATTCAGAAAACTACAAAACCTTGCTAGAAAAAACCAAAGACTTAAATGGAAGAATAGTCAGTGCTAAATAAAGTGAAGATGTCAATTTACAGATTCAACACAATTCCAATCAAAATCCCAACCGCCTTTTTTGCAGAAATGGAAAAATCAATTATCAAATGTATTTTGATGGGTAAGGGGCCCCAAATAGCCAAAATATCTTTAAAAAGAAAAACTTATTTGGTTACTTTGTGACTTTAAAGCATATTACTTAGCTACAGTGGTAAAAACTGCTTGGTACTGAAATACAGACAGACCAATAGAGCCGAACTGAGAACTCGAAATAGACCCTCACATCTACAGTCAAGTGATTTCTGACAAGACTGTCAGGCCCTCCCAGCTGGGCTAAAACAGTCTATTCAATAAATGGTGCTGGGAGAACTGGACAGCCATATCCCAAAGAAAGAAAGAGAACCCCCATCTCACACCTGATCTAAAAATTAACTCAAAATGGATCAAAGACCTAAATATAAAAGTAACAACCATAAAAACTCCTGGAAGAAAATGTAGGAAAGCATCTTCAAAATCTTGTGGTAGGTGGTAGTTTCTTAAACCTTACACCCAAAGCATGAGCAACAAAAGAAAAAACAGATAAATGGGACCTCCTCAAAATTAAACACTTCTGTACCACAAAAGACTTTGCCAAAAGGGTGAAAAGGCAGCAGACTCAATGGGAGAAATATTTGGAAATCACAGTATAATATCCATGATATATAAAAAGATAAGAGATACTAAAACTCAACAATAAAAAGAAAGAGGACCAGATTAAAAAATGGGCAAAAGATCTGCATAGACATTTGTCCAAAGAAGAAATATAAATGACAAAAAAAAAACACACGAAAAAATGTTCAACATTTCTAGTGATTAGGGAAATGCAAATCAAAGCCACAATGAGACATCATTTCAAACTTATAAGAATGGCCACTATTAAAATGAGAGAGAACTATAAGTGTTGGATAGGATGTGGAGAGATAGGAACACTTAGTCACTGTTGGTGGGAATGTAGAATGGTCCAGATACTGTGGAGGACTGTTTGTCAGTTCCTGAAGAAGTTGAATATAGACTTGCCATGTGACCCTGCAGTACCACTACTGGGTATATACCCAGAAGAACTGAGAGCAGTGAGACAGACAGACATCTGCACACCAATGGTCATAGTGGCATTCTTCACGACTGCCAAAATATGGAAACAATCCAGGTGTCCATCAACTGATGAATGGATAATCAAATTGTGGTATATACACAGAGTGGAACATTATGCATCTGTAAGAAGAAATGAAGTCATGAAGCATATGACAACATGGATGAACCTGGAGGGCATTATGTTGAGTGAAGCAAGCCAGACACAAAAGGACAAATAATGTATGATTGCACTACTATAAACTAAACATACTGTGTAAACTCATGGAGTTAATAATTAGAATATAGGTCACCAGAAAATAGAGTGACAATAGAAAATGGAAAATCTGAGGGTTAACTAGTACAGAACTGGTAAAAAGGTTGTTTATAAGTCTCTGGAAATGAATAGAAATGGTGAAAGTACATCATTGTCTTTTTAACTAGCAGGGCTTTGGTTAAAAAGGAAAGTCTAAGGACATGTATATTACTAAAGGGAAAGCTGAAAAATGTAACATGGGGATGTACAGCAGAGTAAAACCTCATGTGAAATATGAAAATGGGCAATATTGCATATAAGACTGTTCACACAAAATATAAATACAAATAAACTAGAGAGAAGGAAACAGAATAGCAGCTTGTATAGCAGGGGAAGCACAGAGAGGGTAGGAGGCAATGAGATTTTTTTTGTTTTTATTTATTATTATAGGAAGCAACTGCTGATGGTACAAACTTTCCTTTTGGGATGAAAACGTTTTGGAGCTAGATAGTGGTGATGATTGTACAACACTGTGAATGTACTGAATGCCCCTAAACTGTCCACTTTTAAATGGTTAATTTTATGATATTTGAATTACACCTCAATAATGAAAAGTTTCAAATACTGTCAATAGGGGTTATTGTCTGGGTCATAGGGTTATGGGCTGTGATAGTTTGAATTTTGTGAACCCCCAAAAAAGATCATGTTTTTGAACTAATCCATTCTGGTGAGTATGAGACCCTTTGGACTGGACTACATCAGTGAGACCTGACGCAGGTTGAGTCTCCACCCTTCTGCTGGATCTTGTACGAAACAGAAACACAGAGACATGCAGGAAAAGGGAGCACAATCATTTTTCATCTTGTCCTGTGAGAGAGAAGACTGCAGGAAAACAGAGAAGCCCTGAGAGGCTGGGAGAGGTCCCGGGGTCTGGAGCCAGCAGCGCAGAGGCTGGGAACGAAGCACCCGAGGGGTTAGCCCATGCAGCACCTCAAGGGGGGTGAGCCGTACGCCTCAGAGCTTACCAGCGAACTCAGGAAGAAGACACAGCAGCCAGACTGAGGGGGCCCGGAAAGAGCGACGCCCCGTGCCTGTCGCCACAGCTGAGCTCCAGGGGACGGCAGGTTCTGGAGGGGAGGCAGGTGCCTGGGGAGACCAGCCGCCGTCGTGCTTCACCACGTGGGGACACACCAGGTCGACAGTAGCTGACTGGTCGGAAAGCACCTCTGACGGTGTCTCTACTTGGACACTGCACGGCCTCAGAACTGGAAGCTTTTACCCCAAATAAATCCCCTTTATAAAAGCCAACATATTTCTGGTACTTTGCATCGGTAGCCCTGTGGCAAACTGACATGGACCTTTCTCCACTGAAAAAAAAAAAACTAAAACTCATTGTTTAAAGATACTATTAATTTACATAACTTTTTATATTTTATTTTTAAAGTAAAATTTATTATTTTTTAACACTGAGAAAGGCTCATAATCCTATTGCTTAAATAATATGTCTAAATCAGGGGCTGGAAAACTACACACAGCTCATGGGTCAAATCTAATCCACCACCTACTTTTGCTTAGGCTGCAAGTTAAGCGTGGTTTTTATATTTTTAAGTGTTTAAAAAAATAATAGTATTTTGTGACACATGAAAATTATAAGAAATTCAACTTTCAGCACCCATAATCAAGGTTCTCCCAGAACACAGCCACGCTCCTTTGTTTACAGGTATTGCAGCCTCTTCTGCAGTGACGAGAAGGGGTAGGGACGCACGGCCCACTAAGCGGAGGAGAAAGGCTGTGGCCCTGCTCCAAGCAGTAAGCAGAGGAAGCCCACGGAACAGGGCAGGAAAGCAGTACCAGAGCTCTGTAGCTGCCCAAGCACTCTCCGTCCTGCCAGGTGTCCTCAGGCCCGAGCTCCTGCAGGGGCCCCGCATGGTTGGCCGGGACGTACCCACGGCAGCCCGCACGCTCGCCCCACCACCAGTCGGCTGTGGTCTGTCTCAGGATAAGGATTTTCTCTCCTCTCAGAAAACTCAGCTGGAGAAAATTCAGTAGAAATAACAGCAATTAGTGATAAATTTCCCATTACTGGTACTCAAACCATGGCAATTTCAAAAATTAGTCAGTGGGTAATGACAGCAACTGACAATTTAGAAAATTATACCAGGGTTCAGAGCTTTTTTGTGGAGCATTTACCTGAAAGAAAAGCACAGCTTATTTGATATTTTTTTTAAAAATTAAAGATTCAGCTTTTTCAACACGGCTTAAGGCAGAATTTCTGAACAAGCTCTTCACTGTAACTTAGGAAGAAAAGCTATAAGTAGATATTTTCACTTTATAGCCTTACTCTTTAACTGGAATAGGTTTTAAATAAGGTTTCCAAGCGGAAACTGGAACAGATGATGTTCCCCCACCCTGCTGATGGTTCCCATGCTTGGGATCAATTCGTTAGGCAGTGAAGAGAGTACACCTTTATTTAATTTTGGTATGACTTCTGGTTCAGATGCCCATATAGGCGAAATCTGCATCTAACTGAGCCCCCTAACGTTGCAAGCCCTAAGGGGCCTCCAAGGAGCACAGCCTCCTCATATGCGGCACACACAGCTACCTGCGTTTCATCAGTAGCAGAATAGTCTGCAATGGCCACGAACTCCTCCGGCTGCACAGCCTCCTGGAAGCTTCCTTCTTCACTGAGCTCAACTGGTTCTTCTCTTTCCTGCTTAAAGTCAAGAAAAGCACTTGTAAAGGACCCTGTAGTGTCGGGGGCACGTGCTCCAGCGTTCTTCCCATCCGAGGGCAGATCTTGGGGGTAGGGTGGGCCAGCACCCCAGGCAGGCAGGCTGCAGGGCAGCAGGCACGTGGAAGGTGGGTGTGATGGTGGAAGCCCCTGCATCCGTGGGGTCTGGGCAACCTCAGCTCACACCCATGACGACCCGGAACCCAGAAGGAGCCCGACGCTTGGGGCTCTGCCGAGGCCCCACCCCCACTTTATCTTCACAATAAGGCTGCCTGGAAGGCATCCACTGGAAGGGGAGACTGCCAAACCATACACTCCATAACCAGAACATTCCAGTGCCCAGAGTATACTTTTTAAACAAATTTTCCTAAACAGCCATTTTCATTTTAGAAAATGTGTGAAAACACAAAAGTACAAAAAAGATAATTAAAGCTATCTGTAACTGACCAGGAATAATCACTGTCAGCATGTTGCTATTCTTTCAGGCTTTTTAAAAATGTAGACAGAGTATGCATATAGTTTAAGTTGGATGACACAGTTCTGCCTAGTGGCCTGTCACTAAATTCCACACATTTTTCCTTATGATTAAACATACTTTTAAACACCACAATTTTTAATACCTACGGAGTATTCCATTCTTTGAATTATCATAAATTGTCCAATCTCCTTGTGGTGGACATATAGTGTTTCCAGTTTTTACTATTACACATTCATTATGTTAAGATGAACTTTCTTAATCAAAGTCATGCTTCTGCACTCCAGACAATTTTCCAGGACTGACGAACCAATGCAACACAATGACTCTGAACCTTGCTGGCACATGCCCCCAGGAAGGCTGAGCCTCATGCTGCCCAGCCATGTGCAGGCACGGCCCATTCCTGGCACAAACGGACACTGCCAAGCACTTTCCAGGCTGCCAATCTGATGGGTAAAAATTACTTCCTTTGTTACTTCTATTTGCCTTTTTTTTGGATCACCAGTGAGGGCAACCATGACTTTAAGAACTTACTGAGTTATTTTTTTTTTCTGCTAACTGCCTTTCGGAATCCTTTGTACTTGTCCTAGTAAGGTAAAAGGATTTGCTTTATTTTTTTAAGATTTATTTTATTCCCCCCTCATTGTTTGCACTTGCTATCTGCTCTCTGTGTCTGCTCATCTTCTCTTTAGGAGGCACCAGGAACTGAACCTGGGACCTCCCACGTGGAAGAGAGGTGCCCAGTCCATTCCGGCTTTGCTGCCTCTCGTGTTTCCTCTTTGTGTCTCCTTTGTTGCATCATCCTGTTGTATCAGCTTGTCATGCCAGCCTGTCACACCAGCTCGCTTTCTTGCTCGTCTTCTCCAGGAGGCCTGGGAACCGAACCCGGGACCTACCATGTGTCAGGAGGGAGCTCAATCACTTGAGCTACATCTGCTTCCCAGGACTTGCTTTAGAGCAGGGTCTCTTCTTTAGCTGGGCCTCCACCCTCGTCTGCTCCACCCACCTCACCATCCTTCACCCCTCGCCATCTGGTACATTTTCATCCTTCCGTACTTTCCTCAAGCTCATGCCATATACATATACACTCTCATTATAACACACACACATGGGTTGCTGTTTTATCTTTCAGCACTGCTTTTTTAAAAAGTATATCACAGATCCTTTTATGCATCTTGCTTTTCTTACTCACCCAATACCTTGTGAAAAACTCCCCAACTGTGAGAACTCTAATTGTTTTCAAAGGCTACATAATATTCCATGGTATGAATTCAGCTTGGCTGCTCAGGCACCCTCTGTTGATATCTTTCTCTTGGTATACAGTTTTCTATCATCACATACAATGCTGTAATAAGTATGTGTACATATATACCCATGCACGGTGGCATTTTATTTCTATGGGATAAATTGCCATGGCTGAAGGATAACATGTCAGATTCTTTTCATGGAAGTTATTAACACTTCACATTACACCAACAATTTACAAAGCACCTTCTGCCTGAATACTTGGCAGCAGCAGCGTTTTCACTGTTTTTAATTTCTGTAAGAATGATAGGTATGAAGTGGTACCTCACAGTTACTTAATACCAATTTCTTAAATATGAGGTTTTCACATTTATTGGCCATTTGGATCTGTTCTACTGTGAATTCCAAATTTATTTATCTTCCCAATTGCTCTAGTCACTTTTTTCTTTTCAGATTAGAACCCTTTATAAAATATGAACCTTATTTGTCATCTTGATGCAAACATTTTTGCAAATCTACTGTTTTTCTAGTTATTTTGTTTGGAGTCAATGAACTCAAAGGCAAATCAACACAAATTATCTAAACTGAAACACAAAAAGAAAAAAGAATGAGAACAGAACCTGAGACATATAACAAACTAACTGATGTGTAAGTGGAGGCTTACCAAGAGAGGAGCAAGAATGATGCAGAAGAAGTAACTGAAGAAATGAGGGAAAATGTTCTGAAATTAGTGAAAAACATAAACTCACAGATTGAAGAAACTTGACTAAACACAAGAAGGATGAATACAATAAATAAATTTAAATAAATTTAAACCTATTGGTTTAAGTATCTCTATGTAAATTATTTACTTATCCATTTGTTTAAATATTTTCTATTTATTTATTTTTAGTACTTAAATAAATATTAAAAATAAGTAGAAAACATTCATGCTACACTATTATCCATGTAGTGCAGCAGTGCTCCAAAATGTATTCACCAAGTGCGAAGAGGGTACCACAGTGATGAGGGAGGTTGTTGGTGTGGGAGGAGTGGGGTTGGGGGGTGGGGGGTATATGGGAACCTCTTATGTTTTTAATGTAACATTTTTTTTGTTATGTATATATCTTCAAAAAAATAAAATTTACAAAAATGATGGGGTGGGGGGGTGGGGAGTGGGTTATATGGGAACCTCATGATTTTTTATGTTTTTTAATGTAGCATTCTTTGTGATCCATGAATTTTTAAAAGTGTAAAATAAATAAATAAATGAATAGAAAACATTGATCTAGCTAATGAGTGGAAAAAGAGAACACAACATTTGGGAGAACAACAGTAAGAATGATAGCTGATTGTAAATAAAAAACAATGGAAGCCAGAAGACAAGGACATTTAAAGAGTTAAAAGAAAAAAAAACTGCAAACCTAAAATTCCACACCAAGCAAAAATATTCTTAAAAAATGTAGACAAAACACATTTCCATTCAAACAAAACTTGACAATCTGAGGCAAGGAGAAACACACTACTAAACACTAGAATGAGTTATTTAGTTTAAATAGAAAAGGTCCTACATGGAAAACCAGGACTGCAGGATCAATGGGAAAACATCAGAAAAGGTAAGTGAGGAACTAGAGAAGATTATCTTCTTACTTCTTAAAAAAGACTTTCAATAATATAAAGCAACAACAATTTATTATGGAGTTTGTAACACAGAATTAAAATATGTTACAATAGCACAAAAGCAGGGGCCAGTAAACGGAAGACTCCAAGATTTTTAAATTATGAGGTGGTTTAAAAAGTACTGGATAAGTTAAGGACACATATCACAATTTTGTGGATAACCACTAAAAGAATAATATAAAAAGATATAGCAGAACAAGTCAATAGATGAGACAAAGTGGAATTAGAGAAAGTGTTTTATTAATCCAAAAGAAGGCATGAATGGAAAAGGTACAAGGAAGAAATGTGACTAACAGAAAACAAGCAGCAAGATGACAGACATCATTAAATGCGTAATTACATAAAATGTTAATGGACTAAAACTCCAATTAAAAAACAAAGGTTGGCTGATGAGGGGGAAAAAATATAATAGGCTCTTATCAAGAGGAACACTTTACACGTAAGGACTTAGGTTGAAAATACACATTTATGCATGCCATCCAAACCCTACCTATAAGAAGCTGACACAGCCGTATTAATATCAAAGCAGACTTCAAAGCAAGGGGTATGATCACATATAAAGAGGAAATTTCACTGAACTTAGTCAGTTAATCTAGAAAACAAAAACAATCCTAACAGTATGTATCCAATAACTGAGTTTCATAATATGTGAAGCAAGTCACACAGATGTAAGATGGCAGAGCAGGGAGTTTTACAGATTGCCCTTATACTAGAAAAACGAGAGGTGGGAAGAGAGATCAGCATCAACTAGGTGGTGACCCTGGAACCAGAATGGATGTGAGAACAACTACGGGGGGCCGAGGAGGCGAGGACCTGCCAGAACTTCAGCTTCTGTGAGTGAGTGAGGGGATGAAGTGATGACCCGCCCCCAGTCTTCAGCCCTGTGTCCAGTGCCAGCAGCAGCTGGTGGGCCAAGGTGGGCAGAGGAAGCCTCCTCTGAAGCAGGACTGACGGTCAGGTCTGTCGAGGAACCCTGAGCGACCAGTGCAGAACATGGCCTGTTTCATTCCTTTGGGCAGCAGTGGCTTCTAAGCTCCCATCAAAATCCACCAGGACATGAAGACCCAGTGACCTCTTATTTTTTCCCTTTGTGGGGGCAATGGACTTCGTTTTTCTTTCTCAAGCTTCCTCTTTTTTGTGCTTTTGGGTCTGGCATGCCCCTGAGGGATCAACAGCAACACTGGTCTAGGTTTTGGCCTTGAGGGCAGCAGTGTCCTTTCCATTAAACAGAGCAAAGGCTTGGAGAGGCAGTGCAGCTTCTTCCTTTTCTTTATTTTTCCCTAGGGATTGAGTGCAGGTGTTCTGGCTGTGGTATTTTTTTTCTGTTTCTTTCTCCCTCCTTCTCGCTACCTTTCCTCCTTCCTTTCCTTTCCTTTTTCCTGTTGTTCTTGGTCTGGCAGACTGAAGACTGCAGGTAGAAGACTTCCAGAATCACCATAGTATATTCTCAGAATGCCCAGTTCTCCACAAAAAAATACCAGACATACAAGGAGACAGGCCCAGGCATAGGAAAAAATGAATTCAACAGCAAATAATCTAGAGGAAGTTAAATATCTGGAATTACGAATATAAGATCTCAGAAAAACTCTCTTAAATAGGATCATTGAACTAAAGGAATGTGTGGACAAAGAACTAAATGAAATCAGGAAAACAATATATGAATAAAATGATCATTTCAATAATGAGATTGAAATAAAAGACAAAATGCAGATTCTAGAATTGAAAGGTAAAACAACTGAAACGAAAAATTCAAAAAAGGTGTTCAATAGCAGATTGGTGACAAAAGAAAGGATAGCAAATTTGAAGATAAAACAACTGGAATTGCCCAGGTAAGAAGCAGAGTGAAAAAGAATTTTTTAAAAAGTGAAGAGTCTGAGAAACCCATGGGACATTAACAGGCATGCTAAAATAAGCATCATAGGAGTCCCAGAAGGAAAAGAGATAAAGGGCAAGAAAAAATATTTGAATAAAGAATGGCTGAATAGTTCCCAATTCTGATGAAAGATACAAATGTACAAATTCAAGATGCTGAACAAACGCCAAGCAGAATGAACCTAAAGAGGTTTATATACCAAGACACATTATAAACAGCTGTCAAATGTCAAGGATACAGACTCTTAAAAACAGCAAGAAAGAAGAAATACATCACTTATAAGGGATCTTCATAAGATAAACACTGAATTTTTCAATAAAAACCATGGAGGCCAGAGGGTAGTGGGAGGACTTCTGAAAATGATCAGTGAACAGGCAGAAAATCGTTCTGGGCTCCGGAGCCCGAGGAGTGCTGTGCAGCATCCAGGGAAGCCGGAGGGACCACTCGGCCGCAGTTGCGGGCACCCAGCCCCACCCCTGTGCCTGCCAGGTCAGCCCCTGCTGAGCTTGCTGCTGGGGACCCGGAGGGCTGCAGAAGTCTTCCCCCCAAGAACAGAGGGGGCAAGCCCAGGACTGATCCAGATTTTGGCTGGCAATTTTGGAAGCTGGGTCCCACTCTTTTCGCCCGTCATGGAGAGGTATGACCACACACTGTTTCAACCCCACAGGGGCAGAGCAGACAGAGCTCTAGAAACACCCTCCCTGTGGGGAATAGGTTGCTGAAGAGCACCACCTGCTGAGCAGGCCAGGAAATTGCACCTTCCATGAGCCGACAAGAAGGCTTTTGGCCAAAGAGCACCATCTGCTGGGAAGACCAGGAAAGCATAGCCTTGAGGAGCCCACTGGAACTGGTCTGGTGCCTGGCCCTGTTTTGGCTGGGAAATACTAATGAACCAAGTGTCAAAGAAGAGACTTAACACAAAGCCAACCAACAACAAAACTCTAGACAAGAAACAGAAACTGACCTTCAGAGTAAGCTCATGAAGATAATCAGACATCAGCAAAAAATTACAAGCCATACTAAACAGGAAGATAAGGCCAAAGGAACAAATTAAAAATCCTGAAACAAATTTAAATCCCTAAAGACACAGGATTTAAGACAACTAATCAATGATGTTCACACAAATCTCCTAAATCAATTTAAGGAGATGAAGGAAAATATAACTAAAGAAATAAGGATATTAAGACAACTGGTGGGAGAGAGAAGAATGGGTGTAACATGGGGCATTTCGGGGGCATGGAATTGTTCTGCATGACATTGCAATGACAGATAAAAGCCATTATGCATCTTGTCAGAACCCGTGGAATTGTGCAATACAGAATGTAAAACATAATGTGAACTGCAGACCATGCCTGATACCAGTGCTTCTATATGTGTTCATCAATAGTGGCAAATGTACCACACTGATGAAAGACGTTGTGGGTGGGGTGGGCTGGGGGAGGGGTGGGGGAGTCCCCTTTATTTTCAATGTAACATTGATGTGATCTGAAGCTCCTTTAAAAATAAAGGAGGAAGAAAAAAAGATGACGACACTGGGTGAGCATAAAGAAGAATTGGAAGGTACACAGAGAAAAAATAACATCTTATGGGAATGAAAGGCACAATAGAAGGGATTAAAAATACTCTAGAGACATACAACAGCAGATTTGACCAGGCAAAAGAAAGAGTCAGTGAACTGGAAGATAGGATATTTGAAATCTCAGAAAGAAAAACAAATAGAAGAATGGAAAAAACTGAGCAGGGTCTCAGGAAATTGAATGACAGCACAACACATAGAAACATACGTTTCATGGGAGTCCCAGAAGGAGAAGAGAAGAAAAAAGAGGTAGAAAGAATATCTGAGGAAAAAGTGGCTGAAAATTTCTCAACTCTTATGAAAGACATTAATATACATGTCCAAGAGCACAATGTACTCCAAAATAAATCCTAACAGACCTACTCCAAGACACATACTAAACAGAATGCCAAAGATAGAGAATCCTGAAACCAGCTAGAGAAAGGTGATGTGTCACATACAAAGGGACAGTAGTAATACGATTAAATGCCAATTTCTCAGCAGAAACCACAGAGGTGAGAAGGCAGTGGTATGATATATGCACAGTACTGAAAGAAAAAACTGTATAATCAATCTTTCATGATGTATCTGATGGACCCCTGTCTCATTTCCATTTCTATTTTTTAACTATTTTTGTGGTTACCCTGGGGTTTGTATTATATAACTTACTAATCTGAAAAAAATACCAATTCAGATTCAATAGCATACTCATTTTCTGTTCCCCTCTCTCTTTTTCTCTCTTTATGTTGCTTTTCTCCCACTTTACCACTTTATATTTTGCATGTCTGATATCAGGAAAAATACCTTTTTAAGCTTATTCAGCTGTATTCTGACTCTTATAGGAATTAAAGAGTAGAGTTGTATGAGGATACAGTTCAATACACAACTATTCAAAGAAATGAAATCATGACGCAAATGGCAGCATAGATATGATAGTAGGCTAATGTGTCAACTCGGCCAGGTAACTGTGCCTAGTTGTCTGGTCAAGCAAGTACTGGGCTAACTGTAATACAAGGACATTTATGAACTTTAGTCATCAGTGAGCTTACTGCATTGATGGCTGATTACATCTACAATCAAACAAGGACACTGCCATCAGCAATGAGTAATGTTTAATCCAATCAGTTAAATGACTTAAAAGGGGGAGTGATTTCAGCTTTCAGAGAGAATCTTCCAGCGTGTCTTTAGATAGCCAACATCTCCTGGAAATTCATCAAGGACTTTCATCGGACTTACGTCAGAGCCCCTGCTTTGCAGCCTGCCTCAGAATCTAGACTTGTGCATTCCCATAGTCACAAGAGGAATTTTATAAAATCTCATACTATTGACAGAGGTTTCCTGTTCTGTTTCCCTAGAGAACCCTGACTAATACAGCTTGGTACCAGAAGTGGTTCTTGAGGAACAGAATCTGAAACATGGGTTTCTGAAGCGGTTCTGGGAGTTTTGCAATTGGCTCTCTAATCTAATTGGACTCAAGTGTACTAATGACTCCCTTTCCAATAACAAAGAGGCCACTAACAACCATGGAGTGAGCTGGCAATGGAGAGACATAAAATATCATTACTGGATTCCCCTATTTCCATGTTTATAAGCTGCAAGGATCTGGATGAGGGTGTTTTCAACAACTTAACAGAGTTTTATGGAGTCAAAAGGTACAGTGATGTTGGCTGGCTCCTCCTAGATACTCTAGATACAGTTACAAAAGAAAGGAATGAGCAAAAGGCTTCAAATTTGCAACTTAAACACTGCATGAAGGATGCAAAAGTTCCTGTGTGTACTCTGAAAGAAAATCTTGTTTCCTGCAGCCACAGGCTTGAGATCTCTGAAAAACAGACTCAGACTCTCATTGTACAAGTAGCAGAGTTACAAAGGAAACTAAAATCTCAGGGTGTCTGCTGTTAAAGTGAAGGATAAGCTGTTGCATCTGGCTCTTCCTATGACCAAAAAAGAGGCACAACACTAAATTGGTCTCTTTGGATCTTGGAGACAACACATTCCTCATTTGAGTGTGCTACTCTGGCCTGTTTACCCAAGTGACCAGAAAATCTACTAGTTTTGATGGGGACCGGAACAAGATGAGGCTCTGCAACAGGTCCAGACTGCTGTGCAAGCTGCACTGCCACTTGGGCCATATGATCCAGCAGATCCAGTGGTGCTGGAAGTGTTAGTCGCAAGTAGGGATCTTGTCTGGAGTCTTTGGCAGGTCCCTATAGGAGAATCACAATGCAGACCCTTAGGATTTTAGGGCAAAGCCCTGCCAACCTCTGCAGATAACTACTCCCCTTTTGAGAAAAAGCTTTTGGCCTGCTACTGGGTGTTAGTGGAGACCGAACGCTTAACTGTGGGCCATCAAGTTACCATGAGTCCTGAGTTGCCTGTCATGAGCTGGGTATTGTCTGACCCACCAAACCATAAAGTTGGGCGTGCACAGCAGCACTCCATAATAAAGTGGAAGTGGTATATACAAGATAGGGCTCGAGCAGGTCCTGAAGGCACGAGTAAGTTACATGAGGAAGTAGCCCAAATGTCCATGGTCAATACCCCTGCCATGTTACCTTCTCTTTCCCAGTCCATACCTTTTGGCCTCTTGGGGGAGTTCCTTAGAATCAGTTGACTGAGTAAGAGAAAACTCAGGCCTGGTTTACAGACGATTCTGCACAATATGCAGGTACCACCCGAAAGTGGACAGCTGCAGCACAGCAGCCCCTTTCTGGGACATCCCTGAAGGACAGAGGTAAGAGCAAATCCTCCCAGTGGACAGAACTCTGAGCAGTGCACCTAGCTGTTCATTTTGTTTGGAAGAAGAAATGGCCAGAGGTGAGTCAGTACACTGATTCATGGGCTGTTGCCAGTGGTTTGGCTGAATAGTCAGGGACTTGGAAGTTAACATGATTGGAAAATTGGTGACAAAGAGATCTGGGGAAGAGGGATGTGGATAGACCTTTCTGAAAGGGCAAAAAAAACATGAAAATATTTGTGTCCCGTGTAAATGCTCACCAGAGGGTTTCTTCAGCAGAGGAAGATTTTAATAATCAAGTTGATAAGATGACCCACTCTGTGGCTAAGGCTCAGCCTTTTTCCCCAGCCACTCCTGTCACTGCCCAGTGGGCTCATCAATAAAGTGGCCATGGAGGTAGGGATGGAGGTTATGCATGGGCTCAGCAACATGGACTTCCCCTCACCAATGCTGACTTGGCTACAGCCACTGCCAAGTGCCCAATCTATCAGAAGCAGAGACCCACACACAGCCCGATATGGCACCATTCCTCGAGGTGACCAGTCTGCTACCTGGTGGCAGGTTGACTACATTGGACCACTTCCACCATGGAAGGGGCAGCAATTTGTTTTAACTGGAATAGACACATACTCCAGATAGGGTTTGTGTTCCCTGCACACAATACTTCTTCCAAAACTACCATCGTTCACTTACCAAATGTCTTATCCACCACCATGGCATTCCACACAGCGTTGCTTCTGAACAAGTAACCCATTTCACAGCAAATAACTGTGGGAATGGCACATGCCAATGGAATTCACTGGTCTTAACAAGTTCACCATCATCCTGAAGTAGCTGGATCAACAGAACGATGGAATGGTCTTTTGAAGAGTCAATTACAGCACCAACAAGGTGGAAATACCTTGTAGGGCTGGAGAAGTGTTTTCCAAGAGGTTGTGTATGCTCTAAATCAGCATCCACTCTATGGTCCTATTTCTCCATAACCAGCATCCAGGTCCAGGAATCAAAGGGTAGAAAGGGGAGTGGCACCACTCACTATTACCCCTAATGATCCACTAAGAAAAATTTTGCTTTCTGTCCCTGCAACCTTAAGCTCTGCTGGTCTACAGGTCTTAGTTCCAAAAAGAGGAGTGCTTCTACCAGGGAACGCAATTATGATTCCGCTGAACTGGAAGTTAAGACTGGCCTCTTGGGGCTCCTCTTACCTCTGAATCAACAGGCAAAGAAGGGAATTATTGTACTGGCTGGGGTGATTGATCCTATCAAGGGGAAATAGGATTGCATCTGAATAATGGGGGTAAAGAAGAGTTTGCAGGGAATACAGGAGATCCTCTAGGACATCTCCTAGTACTGCCATGCACCATGATTAAAGTCAATGGGAAATTGCAACAAAGCAATCCAAGCAGGACTAACTATGGTCCAGAATCTTCAGGAATGAAAGTTTGGGTCACTGCACCGGGCAAAGAACCACAGTCAGTTGAGGTGCTTGCTGAGGGTAACAGGAGCATGGAATGGGTATGGAAGGTGGTAGTGATCAGTATGAACTTCAACCATGTGGTCAGTTACAGAAACAAGAACTTATAATGGTCATGAAATCTTTCTTCCTTGTTTTGTTATGAGTATGACTGTATACGTACATAAAACGAGTATCTTTGTTTTCTTCCCTAACCCCTTCCCTTATCATATGACAAGTTGTATTAGTTTTATTTCATATTTAAGGATGTCAAGTTTAAGAGCGTATATTACAAGGACTTACGCCCTGTTCTGTAGGGAATTAATGTGTTTCTGGTTGTATGAGGGACAGCTGAATATTATTAGGCAAAAAATATATACGCATGTCTGTTATTGGTTTTTTTTGGAGACTAAGTATGGTTTAAGGTGATGTGTATGGTTGCCAAGTTGACAAGGGGTGGACTGTGAGGGCTACTATGTCATCTTGGCTAGGTAATTGTGCCCAGCTGTTTGGTCAAGCAAGTACTAGGCCAATTGTAATACAAGGACATTTATGGCCTTTAGTCATCAGCGAGTTTATTCCATAGATGGCTGATTATAACTACAATCAATCAAGGAGATCGACATCAGCAATGAGTGATGTTTGATCCAATCAACTGAAAAGGGAAGTGATTTCAGCATTCAGAGAGAATTTTCCAGCTGTCTTTGGACAGCCAATGTCTCCTGGGAACTCATCGAGGACCTTCATCAGATCTTCCTCAGAGCCCCCTGGTGTGTAGCCTGCCTGCGGAATCTGGACTTGCACATCCCCATGGTTATGTGAGAGAATATTATAACATCTCATACTATTTACAAATATCTCCTATTAATTGTTTCCCTAGACAACCCTAACACAATGGATGAACCTGGTGGACATTACGTTTAGTAGTAAGCCAGACACAAAGGGCAAATATTGTCTGACAAAGGGCAAATATTGTATGATTTCACTATTATGAAATGAATATAATGAGCAAATTCATGGAAGAGTTAAATGTAAGACACCAGAAAATGGAACGAGGTTAGAGAATGGAAGACCAAAGTTTACTCTATGCAGAATTGGTAAAAAGGTTGTTTGTAAATGTTTGGAAATGAATAGAAATGGTGAAAGCACGCCAAAGTGTTTGTAATTAGCAACGCTAATATATGGGTATGATAGTGGATGAGAGGAAAATATATATCACTAGAAGAAAAGCTTAAAAATGAAACATGGGACTGTAAATCAGACCGAACTCTCATGTGAAAAATGAGTATGGTTAATAGGGCATATAAAAGAATATTTTTCTCTGAAACAAAACAAATGTTTGTTAATGTTACAAAATGTTATTATCAGGGTGATATTTTGGCAAAAATACAACCAAAGCAAACTATGGAGAGTTGTTTATGGTAATATACTAATAACCATCTATCAATGGTAAAAGAAAAAAAGCATGCTAAAAGAAACTAGACAAGAAGTACTATGTACAGTAGGAAAGAGAGATTAGGAAATGACTACTAAGGGGTAGAACAATTGTTTTTGTTTTTGTTTTGGGTTTTTTTTTCTTTTTCTATGGAGTAATGAAAATGCTCTAATATTGATTAAAGTGATGAATGCACAACTCTGATTATACAAAATGCCATTAATTGTACACTTTGAATGGACTGTATCATTTATGAATACAGTTCAATGAGGTTGATTTTTTAAAAGACGAATATACTAGACTCAAAAGCTGAATCGTCAGTTATTTCTTGTCTTTGGAAAAGTCTGCGTAAGACTGAAATGCTTGTTCCCTGAAGGTTTGACTGAACTTAGGCATTTTCTATTTTGGGAGGTTTTTACTACTTATAATCTTACCTAATGGTTTATTTTCCATTCTTCTGATTTCTTCCGGAGGCAGTTTCCCCCGCCCCCCCTAGGAATTTGTTCATTTTGTCTAAATGAAAAAAAGAAAAAAAGCTTCAATGCATAAAGTTGGTCTTACTGTTCTCTTATTACTTTCTAGTCTACATTATATCTCTAATTATGGTCCCCTTTCATCCCTAATATTGTTTTATTGTGCCTTATCTCTTTTCTTCCTGGTCATTTTTCTGAGATTTATCAATATTTCAAAGAATCAGCTTTATCTTCATTATTTGATTTCCATGTCATTGACTTTTTTACTCATATACATTGTCTCCTTCCTTTTACTTGTCTTTTGTTAAGTTTAGTGCTTATCTAATTTATTTTCAATACTTTTTCTTTCCTTATAAGAAGCATTTCAGGTTAAATTTTTCTATTAAAATACTGTTTTCACTGCGCCCATGCATTTTTAGTTGAAATTTCTGTTCAATTTTGAGTATTTTTCTTTTTTGTGTGACATTACTAAGTATTTATATTATAGACTGGGCACATATTCTATATGATATTAGTTCTCTAAAAAGTTAGGAACTGCTTTATGGTTTAATACATAGTCACTTTTTGTGAATGTTCCATTCATGTTTGAGAAAAATCATTCCTCTGTTGAATGCAGAGTTCTATATATTTTTATTGTCAAGCTTGTTAATTTCCTTGTTCAAATTGTCCATATCTTTATTTCTTTTAAAATTATTAATAATTGAGGAAGGTAAACTGCAAGTTCAAAATTATAGCCATAAATTTGTCATTTTCCCCCTCTACATCCATCAGTTCTTTAGCCTTTCATAATACTGAAGCTATTATTTCTACTACCTTCTGTTTTCTACTATTATTATTTAGGAGTATGATAGTTATTTTTTGACTATGGTCTTTTCTCTCTGGTTGCTTACTGTATTATTTCTGCTTTTAATGTTTGGGAATTTTGCTGTGATGTTTATCAACGTGGAATTAAAATAATTATTCTGCTTGGTGGAAAAAAAGTAGAGTTGGGAGCTTATGAGGCTTAAGTGGTTGAGCACCTGCTTCCCACATGGAAGATCCCAGGTTCAGTCCCCAGTGCCTCCTAAAAAAACCCAAAACAAACAAGCTAAACAAATGAAAAAACCTACTCAGGGGAGCCAATGGAGCTCAGTGGTTGAGTGTTAGCTTTCCACATACAAGGTCCTGGGTTCAATCCCTGGCCCCCAGTACCTCAAAAAAGAAAAAAAAAAAAAAAAAAAGAGTTTTAGATTGAGGATACAGTACTATTGGGTTTTGCATTTAACCTAGTTATTCTTACTGATGATCTTCATTTCTTCACACTACTCCAAGTCACTCCTGTCTTTCCCATTCAACCTGCAACATTCCCTTTAGTAATTCTTGCAGGGTGTGTCTTCTGTTGATTAACTCTTCCAGTTTCTGTTTATCTGTGAAAATTTTAAACTCTCCCTATTTTTGTCTCTATAAATTTATTTATACTTACATTTTATATAAATGGAATCACACCATATGTAGTACTTTGTGTTTGGTTTCTTTCACTTAGCATAATGTTGTGGTTTTATTATTTATTATAATTTCTTAACTTAGAGAAGTTGTAGGTTTACAGAAAAGTCATGCAAAAAAATACAATATTCTCACATACCCCCTATTCTTGACTCTTTGCATTAGTGTGGTTCCTTTGTTACAACTGATGAATGAATATTAAAAAATTACTATTAACTAGAGTCCACAGTTTATATTAGATGTACTTTTCCCATATACCATCCTAAAGTTAATACCTTAAAGTAGTATTGTACATTTGTTATAATTCATGAAAGAACATTCTTATATTAACATTTTTACTATTAACCACAGTCTATCATCTACAACAGGGTTCACTGAGTATACAGTCCTATATACAATTCATCCAAAATGTATACTCAATCATCAGAGTTGTGCCCTCTTCACCACAGTCGATTTTAGAACATTTTCACTACTTAACTATAGTCCATGATTTACATTAGTTATATTTCCCCATATATCAACATATTATTAACACCTTGTAATACTAAGTTTTGTTCTGGTTCGTGGAAGAATATTCTTGTATTTGTACTATTAACCACGTTCCTTATCCACCACTGGGTCACAGTGTTATAAAGTTCCAAGTTTATCTTTTAGTAGTTCTTCCATTGACATGTACAATCTCTCTCATTTTTGAAAGGCAGTTTTGCCAGATAAAGAATATTGGCTGGCAGTTTTTTTCTTTCAGTGCCTTAAATGTGTCATACCACTACCTTCTTGCCTCCATGGTTCCTGATTAGAGATCAGCACTTAGTCTATTAAGGATCACTGTATGTGACAAATCACTTTTCTCTTGTTGCTTTCAGAATTCTCTCCTTATCTTTGGAATGTGATATTCTGACTAGTATGTGTCTTGGCGTAGGTCTATTAGGATTTACCCTGTTTGGAATATGCTGAGCTTCTTGGACATGTATATTTACGTCTTTCATAAGAGTTGGGAAATTTTCGGCCATTATTTCCTCAAACACTCTTTCTGCCACTTTTCCCTTCTCTTCTCCTTCTGGGACACCCATGACGTGTATGTCTGCATGTTTCATGCTATCACTCAAATCCCTAAGACAATGCTCACTTTTTTTCTATTCTTTTATCTAACTGTTCTTCTGATTATATGATTTCGATTGTGCTGCATTCTAGTTCACTAATTCTTATTTCTGCTGGTTCAAATCTGCTTGTAGTAGTTTCATATAATTGATGAATTCCAAAAAGAAATACTGGATTATGCTTGTAATCTGATCTGTACCTAGGCATGGCGAAGAACAGATTTGGGGGTTTCTAAAGTTGAGTTTTTGATAGTAGAGCGTGATGCTGAAGCCTCAAGCTGCAGCCCCAGTAAGCCCACAGAGGAAGGAGAAGCCAGGCCTAGGAAGAGAGGAACCCTGAACCCAGAGAAAAGCAAGACCCTGGAAGGGAGGAACCCAGAAAGGCTGAACCCTCACAGCAGTCAGCAGCCATCTTGCTCCAACATGTGAAAATACTTTGGTGAGGGAAATAACTAAAGCTTTATGGCCTGGTATCTGTAAGCTCCTACCCCAAATAAATACTCTTTATAAAAACCAACAAATTTCTGGTATTTTGCATCAGCACCCCTTTAGCTGACTAATACACTGCTGTTGTATGCCTCTAGTGTATTTTTAATCTCCATTATTGTTCTGTCATCCCTGTAATTTCTATGTTTCTTTGCAAACTTTCTAATTCTTCCTTTTGCTCACACATTGTCTTAATATCCTTTAGCTCTTATCCACCATTAGTTTCTTTCTGGCCATGTTTTCCTTCATGTCCTTGAATTAATTTAGAAGGTTTGTTTGAACATCACTGATTAGTTGTTCCAAAGTCTGTGTCACCTCTGAAGTTTTCATTTGTTCCCTTCACTGAGTCAGATCTTCCTGTTTTTTAGTATGACTTGTAAATTTTGCTGATGTTTGGGCATCTGATTATGTGTTAACTCTGAAGGCCCGTTTCTCCCTCTTGCCTACTGTTTAGCAATGCATTAAGGCTCTTCTTTGACGCATGGTCCAACTTATACTGGACCTGTAGAGTGGCCCATGTTGAAGTGTTGCAATTTTCTCAAGTCTTCTGCACCTGAATCTTGCCCTTGATATGAAGTACAACTTTTAGGACTGCCTGTTTATGTGCAACTGTTTCACCTACAGGAGAAAGCTTCCTTTATTCTGTTCCTTCTCTGGGAATCCTGATCTGTTCTGTTTGTTTTTGTGCAGGATTTTCTCCTCAGCTCCTTAGATTAGTTTAATTTCTCTCCCTTACTCAGTGCCCCATTTTTATTATACTTTCCAGTTCCGGGACCTATCCGGCCTTATAGCAATTCCATTTTCCCTTCTTTCAGATTCTCTGCTTCCTGTTACTTCCCCATTAGAGTATCTCACCCTAGGGAGCCAAATTGGATTAATTGAAGAAGGTCCATTTTTTTCATTTAGGTGACCCAACATACCAGAGTGTGTACCCCCATCAACAATTCCACTGCATTCTCTTTTCTTTCCTGGGGGCCTTTCTGTGTATGTGCTGTCAGTCACTCCTGTTCCTCCCTGGGTCTCTGTGGACCATATGCACAGGGTTCTAACTCATCACTGGGAGTGGCTCCATGGTCTACATCACAGGCAGGAGGTACCCTGGCCATGCTGCCTCTCTATTAAGCTGCATGGGACGGAGTGAAAGGAAGGGTTCTGAACTAGCAGGTTCATGTCATAGATCTCCTACCATTTTTGGTGTTTTTTCTTTTTCTTCAATTTAACATTACTGGGGTCCTCCTCCAGTCTCTATCATCCTCCACAGTTCCAAGCAAATGGGATTTGTCCTTTTACTGTTTCTGAGGGAAAACTTTTTCAGCAGATGTCTTATGTCACCATGTTGATAATATCACTCTTATGACCAAATGATATTTGACAAGGGTACTAAGTACATGCAGTGGCGAAAAACAGTCTCTTCAACAAATGGTGCTGGGAAAACTGGATATCCACATGCAAAGGAATAAAGTCAGACCTCCAACCTCACACTATGTACAGATATCAACTCAAAATGGGTCAAAAACCTAAATATAAGAGCTAAAATTCTAAAATTCTTAGAAGATAACATAGGGGGAAATCTTCAGGACCTGGGATTTAGAAATGGATTCTTTGATATGACACCAAAGCACATGCAACAAGAGAAAGAATAGGTAAATTTGATTTCATCACAATTAAAAACTTTTGTACATCAAAGGAAATTATCAAGAAACTGAAAAGACAACCAACAGAATGAGAGAAAATTGTTGGGCATAATACCCAGAACATACAAAGAACTTTCAAAATGCAACATCAAAAAGAAAACCCAATTTAAAGATGGGCTGTTGCAGTGTGGGCTCGCCCAGAGGGCCGCTGCAGGGCGGTGTGGGCTCGGGCGGAGGGCTGCAACACACGGAGGGGCCTTCCGAGAAGGTGCTCCGGGGCCGGCAAGGTGCAGAGGACGCGCGGTAGGAAGAAGACTACCGAGGAGACCAGGATCTGTGCGCAAGTCTGATTTATTCAGGAAGTACAGCGGTTAATATAGGGTGAAGACGGGGGAGGGGCAGGGGGCGTGGCCGGGGGGCGGCAGACGGCTGATAGGTTCGTGCAGGGGTGCATCACTGGTTGCGGGCAGAAGACGGGGTAGCCAGGGTTCTCGGCAGCAGCGAGGCGGGGCTGTCATGGCGCAGCGGTGGCCCTCGGGGGAGAGGCGGGGTTAGGCCACCAAGGGGGAAGCGGGTGCAGCTGGGCAGAGGGGCGGGCAGTACACCCGAACCCCAAGCGGAGGGCCTTAACGCCCGTTCCCGCCACCCGGGTCCGACTCGCACCGGCGCCTGGAGACGAGCCGACCCTTGCTGTCGCCGTGCTCCCACACGGTGCCACCCTACATTTCCCCCTTTTCTTTTATTAAGCACCGAAGAAAGTGGAAGAGGAAGGGCCAGCGCTCATTTTGTTGGGGGGGGCCTCGCCAGGCAGCGCGTTCGAGAAGCCTGTCTTGGGGGGGGGGGGGTGAAGGTGGGTGGCGGCGGCCGCCAGGCCCTTTCAGCTTGGGCTAGGTGGAGTAGCCGCAGAACTTGTTGGCAGAGAGGGTCGGGCTCAGCATTCAGGGTCATCATGGCCATCCGAGGGGCGAGGTGTCGCTGGCGACGTTTCTCTCTCCGGGTCGGGCGGTTCAGCGGTGGCGGGCCGGATGAGGCGTCCTGGGATCCAGATGGGCTGGGCGGCGTCATCTGGAAAGACACAAGCAAAACCCCTACCCTGGGCAAGGAGGGGGGCAGGCCCTGAACAGATGTTAGTCTTGGGGTCTTTCCACTGAACAAGGGGGGCCTGTGTGGGCCGGTAGGATGGGCCCCAATGAGCATGTAATGGGGAAAGGCCATCCTCATCAAAGCAGAGGAGGTTGTGGTGGATTAAGGCAGAGGTGACAATTTCTCCAGGTGTGTGGCGGGGATGGTTGCTCCTTTCCTTTTGAATAAGATGCTTGAGGAAGAGATGAGTGCGTTCAACCATGCCTTGACCTTGGGGGTTGAACAGAATTCCAAAGTGATGAGTGATGTTGTATAGCCTCAGGAACGCGGCGAAGGAAGCGCTGCGATATGCTGGTCCATTGTCGGTTTTCAGGTCCCATGGGACTCCCATGAAGAGGATGGCTTGTCTGAGGGCCTGAATGCAGTGCTTGGCTGTTTCTCCTGGGAGGGGAACGGCATAGCACAGGTGGGAGAAGGTGTCGATGGCCACATGGAGATACTTGAGCCTGCCGAACTGGGGCACGTGGGTGACGTCCATTTGCCTTCGGGCATTGGGGCGTAGCCCTCGCGGATTAACTCCTTGCGGCTGTAGCGGCCCAAGGGGCAGAAGGGGTGCACAGGTTTGGCAGCATCTGACCATGTGCTTGCAGGCCTGGATGGAAAGTTCCGGGAACAACTTGTGAAGGCTCCTGGCAGAGAAGTGAAATCGAGAGTGGAGTAGCTTGGCTTGGATGAGGAGGTTGCCAGGTGGAGGGGCGGGTGGTCGACCTCCCGAGCGCTCTACTGAGGCTGGGAGGGCTTGGACGGCTTGATCGGCGAGGTTATTGCCGGCAGCGATAGGTCCAGGAAGGCCAGAATGGCTCCTCACATGGGCGATGTACCAGGGCGCCGTGTGGTTTTCCAAGAGACTCTGGAGAGTTAGGAGTGCTTGGTCGATAGGCCTTTTGGCAGGAAAAAACGTGGCGAAAGCCAAGACTTGGCAGACTTGCAAGGTGTACAGGCTGTCGGTGAAGATGTTGAGGGGTCTGTCGGGACAGACGCGGAGAGCTAGGACGACGGCTTGGAGCTCTCCTACCTGGACAGAGTTCACGTTGATGTGGATGAGTATTTGAGGCTCTGACGTACCAGGCGAGTAGATGACAGCTGCGAACTTGTGCTTGGAGGCGTCAGTGAAGGCGGTGGTGGCATGTGGGTAGGGGCGGCGAGACGGGAAGGGTTGGTGTGGCGGAGGGATGAAGGATAACTGGGAGATGCCCTGAAGCAGCCGACGGCTGGGGTAGTGGTTGTCAAATTCGCCATGGAAGAGTTCCGCAAGGACTTGCATGTCTGGACTGGACAGAAGCAGCACAGTGGTTTTCTTGGCATCAAGCGGCCACACAATGGTGTCAGGGGGAGTACCATATGTGTGGGTGCATTGCCGGACGAGGTCAATGGCCAAGGAGATCCAGAGGGTGACTTGCGGGCTGATTTTTCTGAGCTTGCTTTTGGTGGTATGGAGCCAGAGAAGGGGCCCCTTCTGCCAGAGGAGCCCGGTGGGCGTACCCGTGGTAGGCAGGATCAGCGCCAAGATGGCTCGGTTGGGGTCGTGACGCTGCAGTTGGCATTCTCGCAGGGCATCATTGACAGCTCAGATGGCCTCCTGTGCAGCCGAGGTAATAGCGATTTTCTTTGTTACGGCCTGCGGAGGGTCTTGGTCGGTTTGCAGGAGGGCGAAGAGGGGTTGTAGTTGAGCGGTGGTGATCGGGAGAGCCAAACGGAGCCAATTGATGTGCCCACAGATTTTCTGTAGCTCTGTCAGAGATAGCTTCTGCGGAATGGCCAGTTGGGGGGCCGCAGGCGTGATGGTGTTGTGGATGTTGAAGCCTAGAAAGGTGAAGGGGAGCTCCATGCGTACCTTATCTTGTTGGACTTGTAGGCCAAGGTCATTGAGATGGCGCAGTAATGCCGTGACGATGGCTTGGAGGCCTCCGGGGGTTTCGTGCGCCACGAGAAGGTCGTCTATGTAATGAACAATGTATGCAAAGTTCTTTAATGGCTGAATTGCCTTATTGACATAAAGCTGGCAGATGGCCGGGCTGTTTCGCATTCCTTGCGGGAGGACTCACCATTGGTAACGCTCAGCTACTTCTTGGTGATTGGTGCACGGGAGCGTGAAGGCGAATTTTGGACGGTCTTTTGGGTGCAGTGGAATGGAGAAGAAACAGTCCTTGATGTCGATGGTGGCAGCGCACCAGTGTCTAGGTACAGCCGTGGGGTGGGGGCACCCCGTTTGGGGGGAGCCCATTGGGCGGATGTGCTTGTTGATCTCACGCAGGTCGTGGAGGAGCCAGTACTTGCCTGACTTCTTCTGAATGACAAAGACGGGTGAGTTGTACAGACTGGTGGATGGCTCAATGTGTCCTGCGTCGAGCTGGTCATAGACAAGAGCTCGGAGAACTAACAGTTTCTGGGATGAGATGGGCACTTCTCCACCCAAATGGGCTCCTCGGTATCCCATTCAAGAGGAGTGGGTGCTGGAGGTGTAATGCGAGCAGTGGCGTATATCATTGGAGGGGAGCCGTGGATAGAATGGCTCCGCAGTTCGAGAGGACATCCCGGCCCCAGAGGATATTGTCGATGCCGGGCAGGACAAGGGGGCGGAAGGTGCCTTGGCGGCCTTCCTTGTCCTTCCAAATAAGATCTCGGCTGGTTTGAAATGAGGGAGCTGTTCCGGTGGCTCCAATGACGCGGGGGCCGGGGAGCACACCCCAGTTGTGTGCGGCTGTTTCTGGGAAGCAGGATATTTCTGCCCTGGTGTCAAGGATTCCCTCGAACCATTGGCCTTCAACCTCTAACTCCATTATTGGTTTCTTGGGTCCCAGTGGAACGGTCCACATTACGGCAGGGGGTGGTGGCGTGGGTGAGCGGCCTCTTGCTGGCGGGGCTGAGGCCTGCGCCCTCTCGCGTTTAAAGGCTGTCGTTGGCTGTTGGTGGTGCGGGCAGTCACGGGCCCAATGGTATCCTTTGCCGCAGCGGGGACATGGGGTGGGAGGCGCGCATGGTCTGGCTCCTCCGGTGTCTTGAGGCGTGTTCGTGGATGGTCGTGGTTGGGCGGCATGAGGGCATTCGCGGGCAAAATGTCTGGTTTCTCCGCATTTGAAGCAGTCGGAGGAGAGGGACATGGCTGTGGCTATGGCCTGAGCCAGCACGGTGGCCTGCAGGTCTATGTGGGAGCAGGCCAGGATCCAGTCATGTACTCCCCTTTCCTTCATTGGTAGGATGGCTTGTCGGCAGGCATTGGTGGCCCCTTCCAGAATGAGTTCCCGGGCAAGGGCTTGTTGCACATGCTCGCCAGGGACCTTGCGCTTGCAGGCCTCCTGAACCCGGGATACGAAGTCGGCGAAGTCTTCGTCTTTTCATTGGACTAGCTTGGCAAGTGGCTCAGGTCTGGTGGCGGAGCAGCTGCGGAAAGCGCGGAAAGCCAGCTCGCGAAGTTGGAGCCAGAACTCGGGGGGGGGGCGTTGTGATATTGGGCTGGATTGGCGAATTGGCCCGTGCCTGTGTAAGCGTCCGGGGGATGGCGAGCCTCGACACGGGCGTTGTGTGCCACTTGCTTTTCTGCCTCTGATATAAAGTGAGCACGCCAGTCGATGAATTGGCCGGGGGTTAGAATGGCCCGAGCGAGGGAAACCCAGTCATACGGAACCGCGAGCTGAGTGCTAAGCTCCTCAAGCAAATGTTGGGCGTACGGGCTACCGAGGCCGTCCTCTTTAACAGCCTTGCGGAGGTTTTTTATTTCGTCGGCTGTAAAGGGGTACCAATCCTGCGGACGGTGCCGCGAGGGGGCGGCATTCAGCGGGTATAAGAGCGGCATCTGATGCGCGGGGGCCTCTGCCCACGGGGGCCAAGTACCCATGGGCCCTCTGGCGGATGAGGGATCCGCGGCGGGGGGTGCCCAAGGGGGTGGGGCGAGAACATGGCTCGTCCCAAGATGGCGGCGCCTCACAAGATGGCGGACTGCCCCAGGGGGTAGGCGGCTTGTAAGATGGCGGCCGCTCCTCTTCTGGCGGGGTCCAAGATGGCGCCGTGGCTGGAGGGGGCGGGTATAGGGGGAGGGACTTCCCTTTATCCTCCCAAGAAGAAGGCGGAAGTTCGCCATCTTGGGGCGAGGTAGGCGCGTCCGGTTTGGGCGGGCAAGAGTCCAGGGCATTGTTGAGGCGGCTGGACAAGGACTCGGTGTCGGAATCACTGTCTGACTGAGACCCCTCTCCCTTGCTCTTACCGCAGGTGCAGTGGAAAGCGTCCCGATTGACGGGGGTGCCCTGGAGGCACGAGCGAATGGCGATGAGCGTGGGGAGAAGGCTGGGGGGAAAACGCTTGTTCTCATACTCCATAGCCGCCGTGACGTGGTCAATGAGGTTAGTGTATGTGTCCGGGTCCCACAGCTGGCAAGTGGAGAGCCAGGGGTTGAAAGGCAGCAAAAGGTCCCAGTACGTTTGGAACTGCTTTACTGAGACATTCATATGATTGGTGTCTAAAAGGCCGGCAAGGGCCCTAACCTGAGGCGTCTGGCGGGAGGAAAGACGGCCGCCCATGGCGCCGACGGCGGGGCCTAGCGAAGACGGGGGTCCTTACCTTGTGGGCGAGGCGGGTGGGGGTCCGGCCGGGAAGTTGTTGCCCCCACGTTGGACACCAAATGTCGCAGTGTGGGCTCGCCCGGAGGGCCGCTGCAGGGGCGGTGTGGGCTCGGGCAGAGGGCTGCAACACACGGAGGGGCCTTCCGAGAAGGCGCTCCGGGGCCGGCAAGGTGCGGAGGACGCGCGGTAGGAAGAAGACTACCGAGGAGACCAGGATCTGTGCGCAAGTCTGATTTATTCAGGAAGTACAGTGGTTAATATAGGGCGAAGACGGGGGAGGGGCAGGGGGCGTGGCCGGGGGGCGGCAGACGGCTGATAGGTTCGTGCAGGGTGCATCACTGGTTGCGGGCAGAAGACGGGGTAGCCAGGGTTCTCGGCGGCAGCGAGGCGGGGCTGTCATGGCGCGGCGGTGGCCCTCGGGGGAGAGGCGGGGTTAGGCCACCAAGGGGGAAGTGGGTGCAGCTGGGCAGAGGGGCGGGCAGTACGCCCGAACCCCAAGCGGAGGGCCTTAACGCCCGTTCCCGCCACCCGGGTCCGACTCGCACCGGCGCCTGGAGACGAGCTGACCCTTGCTGTCGCCGCGCTCCCACACGGTGCCACCCTACAATGGGCAAAGGACTTGAACAGACATTTCTCCAAAGAAGATATACAAATAGGCAATAAACATATGAAAAGATGTTCACCACTATTAGCCATTGAGAAAATGCAAATCTAAACCACAATAAGATACCATCTCACATCCATGATATTACAATCTGAAAATAACAAGTGTTGAAGAGGATATAGAGAAACTGAAACTCTAGAGCATTGTTAGTGGAATGAAAAATGGTGCAGCAATTGTAGAAAGCAATATATCAAGTCCTCAAAAAGTTAAATACAACATTACCATATGACCTGGTAATTCCACTTCTAGGTATATACCCAAAGGAGTGAAAATAAAGTCTCAAACAAATATTTGTACACTAATGTTTATCATAGCAGTATTCACAATAACCAAAATGTGAAACAACCTGTGTCTATCAACAAATAAATGAATAAACAAAATATAGTACATATACACAATGGAATATTATTCAGTCAGAAGAAAGAATGAAGTTATAAGATATATAGCAACATGGAAGAACACTGAAAACATTAAGCCCAGTGAAATCAACAAGTTATATAAAGACAAATACTATAAGGTATCACTTAAAGGAAATGACTAGAAACAGCAAAATTGCAGAGAAAGAAAACAGATTAGAAGTTACGAGCTCATGGGGATAAAGGTAAGGGAGTATTTGTTTTTAAGAATTAAATGTTTTAAAATAAATTTTTAAAAACAGCAGCATTAAACTCATATATATGTATATATGCAATAAAAAATTACAGAACCAAAAGGAGAACTGGAGAAATCCACAATCATAGTAGAGGTTTAACATATCTTTCTCAGTAATCGATGGAGCAATTGGACAAAAAAAAAAATCAGAAAAGGTGAAGAGGGAAACGGACTTGGCCCAGTGGTTAGGGCGTCCGTCTACCACATGGGAGGTCCGCGGTTCAAACCCCAGGCCTCCTTGACCCGTGTGGAGCTGGCCCATGCGCAGTGCTGATGCGCCGAAGGAGTGCCGCGCCACGCAGGGGTGTCCCCCGCGCAGGGGAGCCCCACGCGCAAGGAGTGCGCCCCGTAAGGAGAGCCGCCCAGCGCGAAAGAAAGTGCAGCCTGCCCAGGAATGGCGCCGCCCACACTTCCCATGCCGCTGACGCCACTGACGACAACAGAAGCGGACAAAGAAACAAGACGCAGCAAATAGACACAGAGAACAGACAACCGGGGCAGGGGGGACATTAAATAAATAAATAAATAAATCTAAAAAAAAAAAAAAAAAGGACCTGCTATAGTTTGCCATGTGGAACTAAAAATATTAGAAAGAAAAGAAAAGGTGAAGAAGATTTAAACAATAATAATAATCTATATGACCTTAATAACAGTTATGAAACACTACACCCAACTATTGCAAAATACATATTCTTTTAAATCCACATGGAATGTTTACCAAAATTGCCCATAAAACTAGGCCATAAAGCAGACTCAGTAAATTTCAAAGGACTGCAACTATACAGAGTCTGTTCTCAGATCAAAACACAATTTAAAAAATGAGTAACAAAAGATAAATAAAAATTTCCAAATATTTGGAAATTAAGAACCACACTTCTAAATAGCCCAGACATTTTCTAGTTATCATTGTGCTATTTCCATAATGTAAATTAGATTTTACAATGGAAATTATGTTTTGCTAAAAAGTAATGAAAATAAAATATATCAAAAAGGATAAAGTGCAGCTTAAGCAGTGATTAGAAGAAAATCTATAGCTTTAAAGATACATTAAAGGACTGTGAGAAGATGGTGATGAACTAACAGGCAGAGTCAAATGTTCTCACGAAAACAATGGAGAAAAAACCAAAAGCTGTCTGAGGGACCTGCTTTGGGGATCAGCAGACCACAACAGTACTACACCACTCCCAGGAGGGTGAGGGACAGAGAGACGAAGAAGCCGAAATGACAAACCTGAGCTACAAAGCCCTGGGGTGGCCAGGAAGAGCTCCTCTCCCCCACCCCCAAATATTAAGCTGGGGTAAAACACTGACCTCACTGCAGCTGATTGAAAGGGGAGCAGACATCTTCCTCCCTGTCAGCTGTTTCAAGGGAAAGGGGAGAGTGAGATCAGGGTGAATTCAGTGAATTCAGCCAGCAGAGACTGCTCTGAATCTCCAATCTGGAGAGTCAACACAGGAACACAGGAAAGCCAAGACATACACCTCTGTGGAAAGGTGTGCTGACTAGTGCCATCTGCTGGCCAGTCTGGAAATTGCATTGACAACAACTGTGCTCTCTGTATCCAACCCCTGGGAGAAAATCTGCACCCCACTAGTGAGTTCCTGGCCTGATATTGAAAACTTTAGCTGGAAAATTTTAAAGACTGAGAATAAGTTGAACCAAATATCAAAGAAGAACTGTGAAAAAAAAAATAGGCAAGAGGGAGAAATTAACCATTAGAGTAAATTTACCAACATATTCAGATGTCTAGACTTCAGCAAAAAAAATAACAAGCCATACTAGGCTTGTTATACAGGAAGAGATGGCCCAGCCAAAAGAACAAACCAAATATCCTGAAGAGATACAGGATTTAATACAATTAGTGATAATCACTCTGTGGGAGGAAGGGCGCCCGGCTTGCCACAGTAGCAAACGGTGCGGCAAGAGGTGATACCGCCTCTGCCCACTGGGCCTAGATAAGGTGACTACGCCTGACTAGGCCTTTGCTGCTAGCGGCTGGCCGGCACCGCCCTCCCCCTTTCTATCTCCCGCCTAGCCCAACATCCGGCCAGCTCTCACTCCCCCTTTCCCCTCCCCTATTCCAAACCTCTCAGCCAGCCCTCTGCCTAGCAACCGCTTACAATCACCTATCAGGAAGCAGTACCCGCCCGCACCTATCAAATCCCTCCACGCAGTCCCTAACCCTATAAAGCTGTGTCCCCTTCCGCAATAAACCGGACTTGCACACAGACCTAGCCGCCCCAGCCGCATCACTCAACGCTCCTAAATCACTTGACAAAATTTAAAGTAAGTATGACTAAAGAAATAAAAGATATTAAGGGAAGCCGATTTGGCCCAACAGATAGGGCATCCACCTACCACATGGAAAGTTCAAGGTTCAAACCCAGGGCCTCCTGACCCATGTGATGAGCTGGGCCACACACAGTTCTGATGCACACAAGGAGTGCCGTGCCATGCAAAGGTGTCCCCCACGTAGGGGAGCCCCACGCACAAGGACTGTACCCCATAAGGAGAGTCGCCTAGCGCAAAAAAAGTGCAGCCTGCCCAGGAATGGTGCCGCACACACGGAGAGGTGGCGTAGCAAGATGACACAACAAAAACAAGACAGATTCTAGGTGTCACTGACAAGAATACAAAGCGGACACAGAAGAACACAAAGCGAATGGACACAGAGAGCAGACAACTGGGGGGGGCAGGGAAGGGGAGAGAAATAAATAAAAAATAAATCTTAAAAAATTTTGAAAAAAGGATATTAAGAAGACAGTGGGAGAGCATAAAGAACAATTCGAAAGCCTGCAAGGAAAAGTAGCAGACCTTATGGGAAAGACACAATGGATGAGATTAAAAATACATTAGAGACACAGAAGAGCAGATTTGAAATTGCCTGAAAACAGAATTAGTGGTTTTGAAGACAGAACATCTAAACTGGAAAAGACAAGGGAATGGGAAAAAAAATGGAACAGAGATTCAGGGAATTGAATGACAATGTGAAACTCACATTACTGGTGTCCCAGAAGGAGAAGAAAATGGAAAAGGGGAAGAAAGAATATTTGAGGAAATAATAACTGAAAACTTCCCAACCCTTAGGAAGGACATAAATATCAATATCCAAGAAGGACAACGCACCCCAAACCAAATAAATCCAAACAGATCTACCCCCAGACACCTACTATTCAGAACGACAAACATCAGAGATAAAGAGGAGTCTGAAAGCAGCAAGAGAAAAGCAAAGCATCATGTACAAGGGAAATTTGATAAGATTAAGTGCAGACTTCTCATCAGAAACCAGAGGTATGAAGAAAGTGGCATGATGTATTTAAGGTACTAAAAGAGAAAAACTGTCAGCCAAGAATTCTGTACCTGGCAAAGCTGTCCTTCAAAAATAAAGGTGAGTGCAAAGTCTTCACAGATAAAAAATGAGAGAATATGTAACCAAAAGACCAGATTTGCAAGACATACTAAAGGGGGTGCTGCAGCCTGAAAGGAAAAAATAAGGGTGAGAGATTTGAAGAGGAGTTTAGAAATGAAGATTAGGAAGGGTAAACTAAAGGATAAGCAGACAGACAATACAATGAAATGACAACATAGAGCCAAAGGACAAAATGGATGAAATAAGTAATGCCTTTACAGTAATAACACTGAATGTTAATGGATTGAACTCCCCAATCAAAAGACTGATAGAATGGATAAAAATATATGAGCCATTGTATTAGTCAGTCAAAGGGGTGCTGATGCAAAGTACCAGAAACCTGCTGGTTTTATAAAGGGTATTTATTTGGGGTAGAAGCTTACAGTTACCAGGCCCTAGAGTCCATCTCAAACTACCATAAGAGGTACTTTCTCACCCAGTCATGTGCCACATGTTGAGCAAGATGGCAGGCGATGTTTGTGATGGTTCAGCCTTCTTCTACCTCTGAAGACTCAGCTTCTTCCAATATCAGTTGTAGGCTGGGATAAGTCTTGTCTCTCTCCTGGGGCTTGTTTCTCACCTAGGTTCAGCTGTAGCTGTAGGCTATCAGGCTCATTCTCTTCCTGGGGCCTCCACTTTGTCTATGGAGTTGTCTTTATTCCTCTGTGTTCTTCTCCTACGTATTTATTTCCCAGGGCTCCAGCATCAAAACCCAAACTCTCTCCTCTGCTGTGTCATTTTCTCTGAGTCCTTGCCCACCAGGGGGCAGGGACTCAACATCCTACTGACGTGGCCAAATCAAAACCCGAATCTTAATCTAATCAAGTGAAAGTGGAACCTCTGACTCTAATACAATCTAATCCACCCAAAGGAATAGACCAGTTTACAAACATAATCCAATACCTATTTTTGCTACAGTCATCTACATGTTGTCTACAAGAGATCTACCTCAGACATAAGGACACAATCAGATTAAAAGTGAAAGGCTGGATGGGAAGTGGATTTGGCTCAACTGATGGAGCATCTGCCTACCATGTGGGAGGTCCAAGGTTCAAACCCAGGGCCTCCTGACCCATGTGGTGAGCTGGCCCATGAGCAGTGCTGATGCATGCAAGGAGTGCCATGCCAGGCAAGGGGTGTCCCCCACATAGGGAAGCCCCACATGCAAGGAGTGCACCCTGCAGTGAGAGCACAGCCTGCCCAGGAGTGGCACCACACACACAGAAAGCTGATGCAGCAAGATGACACCCCGAGGCCACTGACAAAAATGCAAGTGGACACAGAAGAGCATGCAGCAAGCGGACACAGAGAACAGACAACGGGAGGGCAGGGGAAGGGGAGAGAAATAAATAAAAAATAAATCTTTAAAACAAAAAAGTGAAAGGTTAGAAAAAGGCATTCCATGCAAATAGTAACCAAAAAAGAGCTGCAGTAGACCAGATAAATGTAAAATAACATTACAGTATATGGACAATAATTACTCAGTGCAACTGGCAAATTGTTCCTGTGACAGTATTCTGCATTTTTTTTCATACAAAACACACACTTGCTTTTAATTGATGAGGGCTGCAAAAGAGATATACTTTTGGATACTACATTTTCTTTACCCTTTTTTATTCATACTCTTTAAAATAATCTGGATCAATAATGATTTAGCATTATTACTACTAAACAAGATTTTTAGCTCTTCTACCTCATAAAATTATGAGTTGGAAAATTGTTATCTTCCGTAATATTCATTCTAATAAGATGCTAAGAATTCCTAAAAGGAATTTGATTATCTAGAAAGAATTATGGCCTAAATGGAAATTAAATAACTAAAAAATAAACTAATAATTTATTCATTCTTAGAGATTATGTCCAATAGTTAAAACTACAGTATAAAAATTAGTTATGTTATAATTAATTTCTACTATATTAGAATTTTTATTTACAAGTATTTATTGCTATGCCATCTATTTTTATAATTATGTTAAATCTAACCCAGCCTTGCACTCACGTTTAAAATTTGTAACTTCTTTCAGTCTATTTTTCTATTTATTTTACAATTTTACAATAAAGTACTTTTTATCCACTAAAAAAGCCATTGATTATATACTTTGGATAGATTATATGGTATATGACTATATCTCAATCAAACTGCTTAATAAACAAATAAATAGTTGTGTAAGAATAGCCAGAAATAGCAGTTATGTATAGCAGGGGGAGCAGAGAGGTTTAGAGGTGAGGAATTTTGTCTGCTTTTTTATTATTATTATTGAAATAATGAAAACACTTTAATAATGATTCAAGTGACGAATGCACAACTATGTGATTATACCAAATACCACTGATTGTACACTTTGGATGAATTGTATGATGTATTGTATGACAAGGACTTTGTTAAATGGATAAGAAACTGCTTTACCAGCGCAGGCCCCATAAATGGAACCCCAGATGACTTTGATGTTTTGGGGTATCCTAAAGACTTCCAGGACATTGTCTACAACTCCAACTCTGAATTTCATGTGCAACCCTAACCAACACTGCAATTCCTCTGCCTCACCATTCTGTGAACCACCTTCCAATGTCTGGCACACCCTTGCTCAGTAGCGATGTTCACTTTATTCACACACTCGAGCCACGAGAACTGAATTTACCTGTGGGTCCTTTGTGGTGCCATCGCCTGGATTTGCCATAGTTTTGTAAGGCTCTCCTCATAGCTGCCGCCTTTAGAGCTCCATTCTCCCCTCTACTATAAAAAGAGAAAGAGCTTGTTACCCTGCTTAATAATTAAATTCATTTAACTCTAAGTCCATGATAAAGGCCCTCTACCAAAAGAAACAAAATACAAGTGTGTGAAGAATGATGTAAAAATGAAATTTATAATCACAACTCTTTACAGAAACAATTAAAACTAAAAATTATGAACTGCAAATAATGTGTATCTTCTTCACAAGACTGTTAATCTTATCCTCTTGCTGAAAACTGTTAGTTTCTATAAGATCTCCGTGTTGATTTAAAACAATAGATGTCAATTCTTTTCTTGGAACTCTAAAAGTTTTAATTCAAATTTAATTTCCCAATCTAGAGCAATAAATCTTTCTACTAATGGGTAACCATTGGTCATTTTCCAGAGGCTTTCCTTCCTATTCTCAAGTCTTATTTTTCCAGTGATAATGTAATCAGAACTTGGTCTTGAGATGAATGTGGGGTTTTTTCAATTGCACAGCAATTGTGTTTAAAATGGGTGCTTTGCTTCCAAATTAAGACCTAATACTTATTTTTGTGACATTTGCAATTAAACGTCCGTATTAACTTATACACACTGCATTTTTCATTGGGACAACATTCTATCATTCATATAAACACCTTTCAGTGGTATTTTTTAAATGAATCTTTAAGGTCCTTGTTTTATTTCTTTTCCTCAATTCTGTTGAAACGTGGTGACCATAAACTGAACGTGGTTCAGGCTGAGCCATTGTGATTTTCTTCCAACGTGGCCGAGGATTAGCAAAGACGAGGTAACCGTATGGTGAGGCAGGCATGAGAAGCAGGGCTGGGACCCCACCAGGCAATGAGCAAACTCAAACCCGAGCAGGGTCAAGCAGGAGGCCCAGCCCCTCCTGAAGGCCAGGCCCCTCTGGCTTGGAGGCTGGTTTTCTCAGTCTCTGTTCCAAGAGCCAGTGGTTGTGAAGCAGTGACAAGGCCAAGACTTTACCTGCTTCGTATACAGGGATTCTACCAAAGATTTCCTTTGAACACTGCAAAAAAGGCTTAAAAGTTACCAGTGGAACTGCCCATCATCAAATTTGATCAAGGTAATTAAGAAGTTTTTCTGGGCTGGGACCCACAAGGTACAAATACTCTGCTCTCCTCACCTTCTGGGCATGTTCCAAGGTCGGCAAGGTCTGGGGACTTGCCCTGTCCAATGAAATGTGGACAGAAGCACAAGAGACACAGGGGAAACTTTACAAAGTCAGTGGGTGGTTTCCATGGAGATGGACCCCACGCAGAGCGCTTGCCAGCCCAGACATGGAGCCCAAGGGAAACTGAGCTCAAGGTGTCAAGGTGCAGGCTGTTTGTTCCTGCAGCTTAACCCGATTAGAGTGAAAGAAACCTCTGTTTTTTGAGGCCACATCTCAGCGATTTAGGCTTGTTCTCTGCAGGATAATCAGCCCATCCCAACTGGCACAGAAACATATCTCTATTGTTTTCAGCCACTGAAATTTCTGGAACTGCTTGTTTCTGTACCAAGATTCTCACTGAACACAGACTGCTCATAACCTACCTGGGGTCATAAGATAAACTTACAAAAAGTTAAACAACATGACAAGAAAATTCCAGAGAGGCCACAAGGTTATTTATTCCTTTGAATTCTAAGAGTCTAGAGGGAAAAACAACCAAGGAAACCAGAGAAATGATAAAATGCGAGCTCGGTCTTAGGGGTCGGGGGGGGGGGGGCGGGGAGAGGGAACTCTAGGCGGGTAAATACGGAGGGGGCCGGCAAGAAGAGAACATCGGAAGAGACTTGATCCCGGAAGGTCGGTCACTGAATCGACTCACAGACGAAGCAAACCAGGGGAAGTTTCGGAGCCCCGAGGCAGGCGCGGCGCGCGGGACGCACGAGGAGCAGCGCCTCCGCAGAGCCCGCCTCCACCCGGCCCGGGGTGCGGGGTGCCGAGCCCCAAGGAGGGGGAGGGGGAGAAGGGCGCGGCGGAAACGGGGAGGGGGGGTGAAGGGGGAGGGAGGGTGGGGGGCGAGTGGCCAGAGGAGTAGGGCAAGGGGGGAGGAAAAAGTAGGCGGGCGACAGGGAGGGCGTGGCTGCGGGGAGTGGGCGTGGCCCGAGGAGGGAAGGCGTGGCTGCAGGGAGTGGGCGTGGCCTGGAAGATTGGGGCGCAGCTCGAATGGGGCGTGGCCGGAAGAGAGGCCTGGACACCGGGGCCGCGGCGGGGTAGAGCGTCGGTCTTCCGCCTCCTGGCGCCCGGCCCGCTCCCTGAGGCACGCGAGGACCTCAGGGCGAAAACCCTGCCCTGGCATGTCGGCCTCTCGCGGGCCCCGCCGCCCCGTTCGCCCGACAGGGAGACCTACCTCGCCGGGTTGCTCCTCTGAGTCACACCGCCGGGTAGGAAGGAGTACGGGGTAGACCCGAGCCGCGGCCCCGCCCTCCGCCTGCGCAGGCGCAGTACATGCAGTCCGTCGCGGAGACGTCGCGGCGCTGGCGCACTCCTCGAGTCCCGCCCCCTCGGCCCTCGGCCCCGCCCACCTCCGCGGTCTCGGGCGCGCTCGTGGGGTCCCGAACGGGCGTGGTGGGGATCGCGGGGAGTATAAATGGGGCGGGGGCATCGGGGAGCCTCTTGCTGTCCTTTAGGCCGCCCGCGCGCCTTTCTCTCCGCCTGGCCATCGGAAGTAAAGTGGCTACGTGTGTTCAGCCAAGGGGAAGTTTGAGATTAAAATAAAGAAGGCCACGTCCGCGCCCGTTATGGTGTGGAAGGGGGCGTCCTGAGGTCCCCAAAGGGCAACAAAAAGAGCTGCCTCGACCGCGGCGGAGACGCTTCCGCGGGGCTGAGCAGGGATCTCTGCTGCGGGACGAGGAGGCGGGGGCTGGCACGTGGGTCGGGAAGGAGAAGCGCCTCCGAGGGCGAGGCCACAACCTGGGCAGAGCGCAAGGCAGAGGGACCCCGGCCCACTCCAGAGAGGACTCGCAGCGGGTCCACCCTCAGGCTCTGCCAGGTGTCCAGGGGGTCGGGTGGGAAGCCAAGGAGCTAGGCCGAGACGTCCACGAGGCAGAAGTCGTCTGCCCTTGAGTCTTGGAAGACTGACCAGGCTCTGGCCGCACGTGGGCTGAGTCCCCCGTGGGCTGAGTCCCCAGGAGCCCCTCAGTGCCCCAAGGGGGCGGCCTCACTGGAGAAGATACCATTTGAAACATTGCTACACCTGTAAGAGGCAGAAAATGTGAGCCACAATAGAGAGGAACAACAGAAGTTAGCGACAAGGACCTTAAAATTAGGAAAACTGACAAGTTAGAATCTTTAAGGAAAAGTTGGACAAAAAGGATAAAATGGAAAATTTACATAGAATGTTGGGATATATATTTTTTAATCAAGTGAACAATCTACGACTGAAAAGTAATACAATGTCTAAAAGGACAAACACATTGGATGACTTTAACAGCAGGCTAGACCTGGCAGGAGGAGCAATGAACCCCAAACGTGAAGAATTTATTTACAGGCACACCTCGGAGATGCTGTGGGTTCTGTTCCAGACCACTACAATAAAGTGAATATCTCAGTGAGTCACAAATTTTTTGATTTCCCAGTGCATGTGAAAATTACGTTTATACTGTACTGTAGTATTTTAAGTGCAATAGCATTTATGTCTACATATATATCTGTATATATAGACATAATTAAAATGAGACATGAGATAAGGAGACACTATTGGAAAAATGGCACTGATAGACTTGCTTGACTAAGGGTTGCTACAAACCTTCAATTTGTAATAAATGCAATATCTGTAAAGCACAAAAAAATGCAATAAAACGAGGTAGGCTCGTATCTGACCTGTAGCACTGAGATAAAAGGAACAGTAAAATGAATAGTGTAAGAGATTATGTAAGAAATAATCAGAAAGCTTAATGTATGAGTTATTGGAGATGTGAAAAGAGAAAGAGTGATTGGAGTACAAGGAATAGCTGAAGAGAAAATAGATGAGAATTTTTCTAAGCTCAGTAAAATCTAAGAATTTATACAAAGAAAACCACACATAGTCACATCATAGTAAAACTAAAATGTTCTTTTGGTAATTGTAACAAATCCACTGCTAACGCAAGATGTTAATATGGGAACTCTGTTTTATACATGATTTTTCTGTAAACCTACAACTTCTCTAATTAAAACAAACAAACAAAACGCTTGCTGCCCTTTGTTTCAATGAAGTTGAGTTCTACCCTCTCTTCCCTGGAAGGGAAGGTACGAATAAATTCATCTTTGCCTGCTTAAAATTAAAAAGTCAATGAGAATATTGTAAAAGCAGTCAAAAGTAAAGGATACATTACTTTTATTTTTTAACTTATTTTGTTTTTATTTTTTATCTTTTTTGTTGTTTACTTTTGTTTTTCCTCATTTTTTTACTTTTTTTTTACCTTTTTCTTTTGTTTTTTTATCTTTTTTTAACTTTTTTTTTTTTTTATCATTGGGATACATCACTTTTCAAAAGCAGCAAGACCACTGTCTGGTTTGGCAGCAGTTATGTAAACCAGAAGATAATTAAATTATACCTTTGAAGCATTAAAAAAAACTACCCTTCTATAAATCTAAACTGAATAAAAGTATCCACCACAAATGAAGGCAAAGTAAATTCATTTTCAGATAAGTCAGAGAATCTGACACCAGCAAATGGCACTTAAGAATAGCTGAAAAGTCCTTTCACCTGAAGTAAAATAATCTCCAATGGAAGGACAAAATTGCAGGAAGGAAAGAGTACTAGAATGCATAAGCAAATGGATAAATGGTTTTAAAGTTTTTGCTTAAAGCAGCAATAATAATGACTTGTGGGCTGTACAGCATGTAGAGGTCTTGCCTTGACAACAGCAGTGCAAAGGGCAAGAGGGGAGTAAATGAGTTAAACTATTGTAAGGTGCTGTACCCTTATTAGGACACAGTAAAAGTGTTGTACTTGCATCAGGGAGAAGCAAATAGGCCAAGGGAGCATACTGAAATCTCCAAGGTAACAATAAAAATGCAGTGGCAAAAAACTACAAACAAAATAGACTGAAATAATAAAACCTCTTGGATTAATACAAAAGGCAGTAAAGGAAAACTCAAGAAACAGAATGGATAGGACAAATGGAAAACAAGTAGCAAGATGGTGTAATTAAACCCAACTATAATTTTTTTAAACAAGTCAATTTTATTGATACATATTAACAAAGCATACAATTCATCCAAAGTGTACAATCAATGGTATTTGGTATAATCACATAGTTGTTCATTCGTCACTTGAATCATTATTAAAACATTTTCATTATTTCAGTAATAATAAACTAAAAACAGACACACAGGAAAATTCTTCACTTCTCAATCTCTCTATTCTTCCCCTGCTCTACAGAGCTGCTATTTCTGGCTATTCTTGCACAATTTATTTATTTGTTTATTAAGTAGTTTGATTGAGATATATTTACATACTGTAGCAGTTTGATAAGGTTATGAATTTCAAAATAGATATTGGATTATGTTTGTAATCTGATCTGTGCCTGGGCATGATTAAGTTATGATTAGGGCTTTGAGCCACGTCATTAGGGCCTTAAGTCCCTTGGTGGGTGGGGACTCACAGATAAAACACATGGTAAAGGACGAAGTTGAGGATTTTTGATGTTGGAGTTTGATGTTGAAGTCTTAAGCTGGAGCCCAGAGAAGTAAGCACATAGAGGAAAAAGAAACAAGCCCTGGGAAGAGAGGAACCCTGAGCCCAGGAAGAAGCAAGACCCAGGAAGGGAGGAACCCAGGAAGCCTGAACCCTTGCAGACATCGGCAGCCATCTTGCTCCAACACGTGAAAATGGACTTTGGTGAGGGAAGTAACGTATGCTTTATGGCCTGGTATCTGTAAGCTCCTACCCCAAATAAATACCCTTTATAACAGGCAGTAGATTTCTGGTATTTTGCATCAGCACCCCTTTGGCTGACTAATACACATACAATACAATCTATCCAAAGTGTATGATCAATGGCTTTTAGTATAATCACAATGCGGTGCATACATCACCACAAAAAAATTTAGAAAAATTTCATTACTCCAAAAAGAAAAATTCCACACCCCTTAGCAGGCCTTCCCCAACCCTACATAACCCTTAATCTAATTTCATCTTTATAAATCGATTTATATCTATATTTTATAAGATGGAATCATACAATATATATAGTACTTTGTGTCTGGTTTCTTTCACCTAGCATAATTTTTTGTCCCATATTAACATCTTGTAGTATAAACATACATTTCTTCAGTTTCAAAGAAAGATGGTCTTACATATACAATTTAACCCATGTGCATATATCACATGAGGGTAACTAGCAGTATACACCCAGTAGTGGTATTGCAGGGTCACATAGCAAATTTATATTCAACTTCTTAGGAACAGCCAAACAGTCCTCCACAGTGGGTGTGCCATTCTATATTCCCACCAATAGTGAATAAGTGTTCCTATCTCTTCATAGCCTCTCTAACACTTATAGTTCCTTCTTTTTAATAGTGGCCATTCTGACAGGTGTGAAATGATGCCTCATTGTAGCTTTGATTTGCATTTCCCTAATCATTAGTGATGTTGAACATTTTTTCATGTGTTTTTTCACCATTTGTATTTCTTCTTTGGACAAATGTCTGTTCAAGTCTTTTGCCCATTTTTAAAATTTATTTAATTTATTGATGTATATCACTCATACATAAACATAAATGAACAATAAGTGTATAGTTAATAGTTGTGAACTTACAAAACAAACATATATAGCATCATACAGGACTCTCATAACTCACCCTACCTTCAATACCTTGCATTGTTGTTAAAACTTTTTAACTAATGATTAAAGAGCTTTGTCAAAATATTACTACTAACCAAAGTATTTTCCCCCAACCAACCCTATTATTATTATCTTTATATCATTTATTTATATGTGAATACACATAAACAATAAGTATAGTAAAAGTTGTGAACTTACAAAGCAAATATGCATATCATCATACAGGGGTCCCATACATCAACTCTCCACCAACACCTTGGGTTGTCGTGAGATGTTTGTTACAAATTATGAAAGAATATTATCAAAATCTTACTACTAATTATAGTCCTTATCTTACATTTGGTGTGTTTTTTCCCCAACCTACCCTATTAATATTTTCAAGTATATTTTTTATGACAGAAGTTGTAAACTTATAAAACAATCATGCACATGTGCAGAATTCTCAAACAACACCCCTCTATCAACATACCACACTGTGGTGGAACATTTGTTATAGATAATATCATCTGATTGTTACCACATCCATAGTGGACATTTGTCTTTTGCCCATTTTTTAATTGGGTCCTTTTTATTGTTGAGCTGTAGTACCTTTTTATATATCATTGCTATTAAACCCTTATCAGTAATGTGATTTCCAAATATTTCTCCCATTGAGTCTGCTGTCTTATCATCCTTTTGGCAAAGTCCTTTGTGGTGCAGAAGTGTTTAATTTTGAGGCGGTCCCATTTATTTTTTCTTCTGTTGCACATGCTTAGGGCATAAGATCCAAGAAACCATGACCTATCATGAGGTCTTTAAGATGTTTCCCTACATTTTCTTCTAGTATTTATGTCCTGGCTTTTATATTTACGTCTTTGATCCATTTTGAGTTGATTTTTGTAGGGGGAGTGAAATAGGGGTTCTCTTTCACTCTTTTGGTTATGTATATCCAGTTCTCCCAGCACCATTTGTTGAAGAGACTGTTTTGTCCCAATAACATGAATTTGGTTCTTTTATCAAAAACCAGTTGGCTATAGAAGTGAGGATTTATTTCCAGACTTTTAATTATATTCCATTCATCAATGTGTCAATCTTTATGCCAATGCCATGCTGTTTTGATCATTGTAGCTTTGTAATGTGTTTCAAGTTCAGGCAGTGAAATTCCTCCCACATTGCTCTTCATTTTTAGAATGATTTTGACTATTCAGGTGTACTTTCCCTTCCAAATGAATTTGTTAATTGCCTTTTCTATTTCTGTAAGGTAGGCTTTTGGAATTTTTATTGGTATTGCATTGAATCTATAATCAGTTGGGCAGGGTGGACACCTTCATGATATTTAGTCTTCCAGTCCATGAACACGGAATGTCTTTCCATTTGTTTAGGTCTTCGGTGATTTCTTTCAGCATTTTTTGGTAATTTTCTGCATATAGGTCCTGTATTTATTCGGTTAAATTGATTTGTAGGTATTTGAGTCTTTTGTTGCTATTATAAATGGAATTTTCCCCTGATTTCATCCTCAGATTGTTCAATACTAGAGTAGAGAAACATTACTGATTTTTATGTGTTGATCTTGTATCCTCCCACTTTCCTGAACTAGTTTTTTTTTTTTTAACTCAAGTAGTTTTGTCACAGGCATTTCAGAATTTTCTAAATATCAGATCATGCATTCTGCAAATAGAGTTTTACTTCCTCTTTTCCTATTTGGATGAGTTTTCTTTCTTTTTTTCTTGTCTAATTGCTTTAGCTAGAACTTCTAGAACAGTGTTAAATAATGATGGTGACAGTGGGCATCTTTGCCTTATTCCCAATCTTAGAGGGAAAACTTTCATCCTTTCCCCATTGATTATAATGTTGGCTGTGGGTTTTTCATATATACCTTTTATGATATTGAGGAATTTTCCTTCTATTCCTATCTTTCAAAGTGTTTTTATCAAGAAAGGGTACTGGATTTTGTTGAATGCCTTTTCTGCATCAATCAAGGTGACCATGGGGTTTTTTCCTTCAATTTGTTAGTGTGGTATATTATGTTAATTGATTTTCTTATATTGAACCACCTTGCATATTAGGAATAAATCCCACTTGGTTGTAGTGTTTAAGTCTTTTGATATGTGGTTTGATTTGATTTGCAAGTATTTTGCTGAGAATTTTTCATGTATGTTCACTAGAGAGATTGGTCTGTAATTTTCCTTTCTTGCAGTGTCTTTATCTGGCTTTGTATTAGAGTGATGTTGGCTTCATAAAATATGTTGGGTAATTTTTCCCTCCTTTCAACTTTTTGGAAGAGTTTAAACAGGATTGGTGTTAATGCTTCTGGACATGCTTGGTAGAATCACCTGTGAAGCTATCTGATCCTGGACTTTTTCTTTGTTGGGAGATTTTCGATGAATGCTTCAATCTCTTTAAATGTGATTGCTTTGTTAAGTTCTTATATTTCTTGTAGTGTTAGTATCAGTTGTTTGTGCATTTCTAGGAATTTGGCCATTTCGTCTAGGTAGACTACTTTGTTGGTATACAGTTTCTCATAGTATCCTATTATGATCCTTTTTATTTCTGTGGGGTCAGTTGTAACTTCCCTCCTTTCATTTCTGATTGTATTTATTTTCATCTTCTCTCTCTTTTTTTTTTTTCTTAATCTAGCTAGGGGTTTATCAATTTTATTTATCTTCTCAAAGAACCAGCTTTTGGTTTTGTTGGCTTTCTTGACTTTTTTTCTCAATTTCATTTACTTCTGTTCTTAACCTTTATTATTATTTTTTTCTCCTGGCTTTGGGAATGGTATGCTGTTGTTTTTCTAGTTTCTCCAGCTGTTTAGTTAGTTAGGTCTTTGGTTTTAGCTATTTCTTCTTTTTTAATATTTTAATATAGGCATTTAAAGCTATAAATTTCCCTCTCAGGACTGCCTTTGCTGTATCCCATAAGTTTTGATATGTTGTATTCTTGTTTCCATTTGTCTCAATATATTTACTCTCTTAACTTGCAATTTCTTCTTTGACCCACTGATTTTTTTTCGAGGTGTGTTGTTTAGCCTCCACACATTTAAGAATTTACCTTTTTCCTGTCTATTATTGATTCCCAGTTTCATTCCATTATTATCGGAGAAGGTGCTTTGCATAATTTAAATCTTTTAATATTTATTAGATCTACCTTGTGACCTAACATATGGCCTATCCTGGAGAAAGCTCTATGGGCACTTGAGAAGAATGTATATCCCACTGAGTTTGGATGCAACATTCTGTATGTGTCTGTTAGGTCTAACCATTTATTATTGTTCGAGTTCTCTGTTTCCTTGTTGATCTTCTGTCTAGTCATTCTATGTAATGTGTGAGTGGTGTGTTGAAGTTTCCAACTATTATTGCAGAGATGTCTGTTTCTCCAGTTTTTGCCAGAATTTACCTCATGTATTTTGGGACACCCTGATTGGGTGCATAGATGTTTATGACTGTTATTTCTTCCTGGTGGATTCTCTCTCTTATTAATATATAAAGGTCTTCTGTATCTCTTGTAACCTTTTTCATTTAAAGTCTATTTTGTCCTATATTAGTATAGCTACCTCTGCTCTTTTTTGGTTACTATTTGTGTGGCATGTCTTTTTCCAACCTTTCACTTTCAGCTGGTTTGTATCCCTGGGTCTAAGGTGAGTTTCTTATAAACAGCATATGGATATCTCATATTTTCTATCCATTCTGTCAGCCTATTATCTTTTGAATGGGGAGTTTAGATGATTCACATTCAATGATATTACTGTAAATGCATTATTTAGTTCCACCATTTTATCCTTTGATTTTCATATATCAAATCTTATTTTTATCTGTCATTTTACTCTTTTGGTTTTACTGTACTTTCTGCTATTCTTTTGCTATAGTCTTCTCCAAGCCTCTCTCTCTCCTGTCTTTTTCTTTCAGGCTATAAGGCATCTTTTCATATCTCCTGGAAATGTGGATTTCTTTATTACAAATGCTCTTAGTTTCAGTTTGTGAATATTTTAAACTCACCTTCATATTTGAAGGACAATTTTGCTGGATAGAGGATTCTTGGCTGGCAGTTTTTCTCTTTCAGTATCCTAATTTTATCATACCACTGTTTTCTCACCTCCATGGTTCTGAAGAGATATCTACACTAAATCTTGCTGGGCATCCCTTGTATGTGATTGTTTGCTTCTCCCTTGCTGCTCTGAGAATTTTCTCTTTTTCTTTGACATTTGACGTTCTGAGTAGTATGCGTCTTGGAGTAGGTCTATTTTGCATTTATTCTGATTGGGGTATGCTGCGCTTCTTGGGTATGTAAGTTCATTTCTTTCATGAGAGTTGGGAAAATTTAAGCCTTTATTTCCTCCAATACTCTTTTGGTCCCTTTTCCCTTCCGTTCTCCTTCTGGAACTGCCATGACATATATGTTCTTGCATTTCATGTTATCATTCATCTCCCCGAGCCCCTGTTTGAATTTTTTTTCGATTCTTTTCTCTTTCTGTTCTCTCTTCTATTTCAGCTGTTCTCCCTTATGTATCACTTATTCTTTCTTCAATCATTTTGAGTCTGCTTTTGTATGCCTATGTACTAGTCAGCAAAAGGGGTGCAGATGCAAAATACCACAAATCTGTTGGCTTTTATAAAGGGTATTTATTTGGGGTAGAAGCTTACAGTTACCAGTCCGTAAAGTGTAAATTAATTCCTTCACCAAAGTCTGTTGCCACATGTTGGAGCAAGATGGCTGCCTATGTCTGTGAGGTTTCAGCCTTCCTCTTCCTCTTAAGGCTCTGTGGTCCCCACTTCTTCCAATATTGGCTGTAGGCTGGGATAAGTCTCATCTCTCTCCCAGGGCTCATTCCTGTCTGGGCTCAGCTGCTCTCTTCTCTCCACAAGGTCAGCTGTAAACTCTCAGGCTCTCTCTCTTCCCAGGGCTTCTACCATATCTATGGAGCCATCTCTATTCCTCTTTGTTCTTCTCCTGTATTTACTTTCTGGGGTTCCAGTATCCAAAAACTCCAACTCCTTCCTCTGCCATGTGGGGCCCAATGACATAACCCAATCAAAGCCTTTATCATAATTTAATCAAGCAAAAGTGAAACCTCTGAATCCAGTACAATCTGATATGCCCAGAAGAACAGAGCAGTCCACAAATATAATCCAATATCTATTTTTGGAATTCATAAATAATACCAAACTGCTATAGCTTTGTGTTTTTTATCTTGTCTATCATGTATTTCATTCCCCTGTGCTCTGTTACTTTTCTATTCAGATTTTCAAATTCTTCTTTGTCCTTGCCTATTAAAGCCTATATCATCTGATAAAACTACAGCTACTCTGGCTTTTTTTTTTTTTTTTTTTTTTTTAGTTATTGCATGTGTGGAATATCTTTTTTCAGTCTATCACTTTAAGTCTATTGGTACCCTTGGGTCTAAGGTGAGTCTCTTGGAGACAGCATATAGATGGCTCAAATTTTCTTACCCATTCTGCCAGTCTGTGTCTTTGATTGGGGAGTTTAGTCCATTAACATTCAATGCTATTAATGCAAAGGAAGTTCTTATTTCATCCATTTTTGCCTTTGGGTTTTATCGGTCATATTTTATTTTCACCACTCTTTTGACAATTTTAGTTACTTTTACTGATATAACCTTCATTTCTAGACTCTCTCCCAAGCCTGTCTCTACTGTATCTTCTTTTCAGACTGTAACACACCCTTTAGTATTTCCTGCAAGGCTGGTCTCTGTTGTAAACTCTCAGTTTCTGTTTAGCTGTGAATATTCTAAACTTACCTTCATTTTGAAAGACAATCTTGCCAGATACAAGATTCTTGGCTGGAAGTTTTCTCTTAAATATATCATACCACTGTCTTCTTGCCTCCATGGTTTCTGGTGAGAAATCAGCACTTAATCTTATTGGCTATCCCTTATATGTTATGCATTGCTTTTCTCTTGCTGTTCTCAGAATTCTTTGTCTTTGGCATTTGACATTCTGATGAGTATGTGTCTTGGAGTTGGTCTATTTGGATTTTTTCAGATGGGAGTATGTTGTGCTTCTTGGACATGGATATCTATGTCCTTCAATAGTGTTGGGAAATTTTCTACCATTATTTCTTAAAAAATATTCTTTCTAAAAAACAAAATAAAGTGCTTTGGGAATTGAAAAATAAAATAATCACTTGTTAAAAAATATATATTCCTCCTGCCCCTTTTTCCCTTCTCTTCTCCTTTTGGGATACCCATGACATGTATGTTTGCATGTCTCTTGCTGTTGTTTAGTCCTCTGAGACCTCATTCAATTTTTTTTCATGCTTTTCTTCACCTGTTCTTTTGTATGTTTGCTTTTGGAGTCCATTTCTTCAACCTCACCCATCTTTTCTCCTGCCTCCTCAGAGCTGCTGTTATGATTCCAGTGTATTTTTAATTTCATTTATTGTACATTTTATTCCCATATGATCTGATATTTTTCTGTGTATGCTTTCAAATTATTTTTTGTGCTCATCCAATGTCTTAATAACCTTAGTCTCTTTAGCATCTCATTGAATTTGTTAAGGAGATTTGTTTGAACATCTTTGATTAGTTGTCTCAACTCCTTAATGTCATCTGGAAGTTAATCTTGTTCCTTTAACTGGGCCATATCTTCTTGTTTCTTGTTCTCAATTGTAATTTTTTGTTGATGTCTTGGCATCTGGCTTACTAGATGTCTTTATTCTGGGTGCAGTTCCTCTCTTTAATTTAGGGCTTTCTTTCCCTTTCTCCCTTGCTGGTTGTGTAGTAGGAGCCAAGGATGTAATTGATGCTGTAAGTTGTGGAGGTTCAAGCTGCCCTCATTTCCCCAGGGAACAGACGAAGCTTCTCCCAAGTTTCATCTTTGCCAGGGGTAGGGACAGAGCCACAGCTGTATGTAATAATCCAAGTTGTACAGGCCTAGTTGTAGTTGCCCAGAGAAAGTGAGGAAGTTACACACCCTTGGCAGGGATGGAGCTACAGATGTGAGCAGCGATCTATTCAGTCTGTACCAGCTGAGTGTACCTGCAGTTACCTGAATAGGCTGGTGTGGAGCCTGCCAGCCTCCTCCCTGCCAGAGGCGGGGCTGAAGCCTAGGCTGGGGCTGCAGGCCAATCTGGGTGAAAGAAACCGGTCCCTACCATCACTGTGGTTTTCGGTTAGCCTGGCTTCCCCTCATGCTGGGGGCAGAGTCAAAATGGAGGCTACTGGCCTCTTTCTGACTTGGACAGGCTCAAACTTTAGCTGTTCCTAGGGTTATACTTTAGCTAGCTGGACTGACTCATCAGTAGCTGAAGTCGGTGGCCAACCTTCTCTTCCTCCCATTTTTGGGAAATGGAGCTTTCAGTTCGAGCCACAGAACAGCTCCTGGGGCTGCTTGCACCACCAGAGTAGGATGATCACTGGCCTCCATGGTGTGGTCTGTATTTTCCCAGAGAGGCTGGCGCAGGTCCCCCCAGCTTCCTCCCTGTCAGAGGTGGGGCTGGGACTTATGCTAGAGCTGCAATTTGATCTGGATGAGAAGAAGCCAGTCCCCACTGTGATTTTCAGTCAGCCCCGCTTCCCCTCATGCTGGGAGCAGAGTTAAGATGGCAGCTACCTGCCTCTTTCTGACTTGGAAAGGTTTAAACTTTAGCTGTTCTCAGGATTATACTTTAGCCCAACAAATTTACTAGTCAGTAGCTGAAGTTGGTGCCCAGTTGTCTCTTCCTCCCTCATTCTGGGGAGGTGGAGTTTCCAATTCCAGTCATGGAGCAGCTCCCAAGGCAGCTTGTGCCTCCAGTGGAGGATGGGCACCAGCCTCCAGCGCATGGAGCCTCTACTCATGAGTCTTCTCTGCAGGTGGGCAGTCTCCTCCTTCCATTCTTTCAAGGACATTGCAGGATGCTCTTCTGGTCTCTTGGAGCCCCCAAACAGGTGCTTTAGATAGCTCTGGGTGATTACTAACTGCCCTGTAGCTCAAACTAACTCTAGGATCTCCTTACTCTGCTATCTGCTAGGTGTCTTTTTTAAAAATTTCTCTGCCCTTGCCCCCTGCCCTGTTGTCTGGTCTCCAAGTCCATTCACTGTGTGTTCTGTGTCTGCTTGCATTCTTGGCAGCAATGGAAATCTGTGTCTCTTTTTGGTGTGTCATCTTGCTGTGTCAGCTCGCCGTGTGTGCCTCGCCACTCCTGGATGGGCTGGGCTTTTTTCCCACTGGGCGGCTCTCCTTGCAGGGTGCACTCCCTGCGGGTGGAGCTCCCCTACACAGGGGCATCTCTGCATGGCATGGCACTCTTGTGCACAGCAACACTGCACATGGGCCAGCTCACTTCACGGGTCAGGAGGCCCTGGGTTCGAACCCTGGACCTCCTATATGGTAGGTGGATGCTCTATCAGGTGAGTCACATCCACTTCCCACTGGTTGTCTTTTAAGACTCATGTTTAGGTTGCCTTTCACTGCTATTCAATCTGTAACAGGCAAACCCAAAATCTGATTTTCAACTTCCAAGGCACTAGCAGACTGACAAAGTTAAACACAGATTTAAAAGTTAATAACAAAGTTAAGCACAGATGGGAACATAATAGAGAATTCTACACTTACTACGCTTACAGAAAGACCTGCCTTTAGAATCACCTAAACACAAAGCTTCCAGTGTCTGTCCACGGCAAAAATCTCATGCAGGACCCTCCAGCTTTGTTCCTCCAAGAAAATCCCTGGGTAGTCACTAAGTATGGAGTTAAGGGGTCCCAAGAAGCCCTTCCCCTGACCAAACATGAATTGGGGATGTTCTGGGGGCTGCATTCCATTAGTTACTTTCCACAAGTGGTAAAGCCCTGCTAGGCCTTTTCACTGGAGGTATTCGAGTGTTACAAGGGAATAGGCAGGGAGCTAGGAGAGCCAGGGTAATCTAAATCATGGCCCAGAGGTCGGGGAGGTTTAATACACGGCCTAGATCTTAACTCCCCCTTCACTCCCCTCATAAGGCACAACCAAGTTTAGAGAGGTCCAGAGTACAGGCCAGGACCAAGTAATTGGCTCCCATGTTGACTTAAGAAATTAACGATCTCACCTGTGACATCAAGGGTCACCTGGGGCTACTCTGGTTGATGGTTCACGTGTGGCTTCAGGCCCCTTCTGTCCTCCCCTGGGCAAGGCCCCAGTGGTCTGGGTGGTGAGATAGCTTGGGTCCAGGTTCCTGCTGACAGGGAGCCTAGATTCAGGTAACCCTAGGGTGACCGGTGCCTTTAATGGTAGCAGTTAAAAGGTGAGCCTGTCCCAGACCATGTGCCTGTCACTCCTCACCTTCTCAGTCTTGGTGACATGGTCTCGATCATTGAAAACTGAGAAAGCTCCTTCTAAAAGAGAGTCAGTGGAAGTTTGGGGGCCCAGGGAAAGTTTCTGTAGCTGTGGATATCAGATGCAGAGTGGCTGGGTTGCCAGGTTCTGCCTCTGCGTAATTGCCTGGAGCTTATTGAAATTGACCTGACATTCCAGTTTGGTAGAGCATCTCCTCACCGCTTTAAGGAGACATGGCCACATGGTCCTGGCCCTCAGATCTCTCTGTCCTTCCCTTCTCTCTTACACAGGTTTAAGGGTTGTATACAGAGCCCACTCTTGGCCATACTATGGCCTCATGGTATGGCAGAAAAAGATTAGCCTCTTTCTTTTCAGACCACCATTAGGCAGGTTATCCTAATTAGAAGGCACCCTTTATCCTAAGGGAGGATGAAACAATCCATCAGTCTGGGTGGCATTCCACAGCTAGACCTGGTTGACCAGATTGCTCACTGAGCCAGGGTCCTGGGGTACCAGAACACGCTCTTGTCCCTAATTCCAGGGACTGGGCATCCCCAGAGCCTTAGACGGAGACCTCTGGGTCCGGTCCCCGTCCTTGACTTCCAAATTGGGCTTTCCTGCTAGGAAAGGGCCTGGCTAGGACTTTCTTTTGTCTGCTTCGCAGAGGTCTTGGGAAATAACAGTGAGCAAACTCATCTCATGACCAGGCCCAGGAACCAAGTTGCACGGTTAAACCTGACATTAAAGGCAAGTTCAAAATCAGAGACTGTTCTGTGGCTTACAGGCCAACAGCCTCAGTGCCCTCCCTGGAGGAAATAGATTCAGAGAACTTCAGGGCTTCCTGGGGGCTAAGGAGCAAACTTCTCGGCCCAGGGTGAGAATCTCTGGGCCTCGCTAATAAAACAAAAGAGGGCACAGACAGAATTTAATTAGAACTCATCAGACTCTGCAGGGGTCAGGGAGTGCCACTTAGCTCTGTCTCCTGGCTGGCTCACCACATAATGTTACCAGATGGCTCTGGATTCTGGGCTTCTAGGTTCTTGGCTTAAGTTGCATAAAAGAATTTAAGAACACGCCATAAGGTAGGCAAGGGAGTAAAGAGTTTATTAAGAAACAAGAAGATGAGAAAAGTGCATGGTCTGAGGCATGGATGAGTTCCGCATATGGGCCCAGGTCAGGGTTTTTAAAGTCTCTCTTCCTCCTCTTTCATAACGCTGGGATGGGACCCCTGCTGTTTGCTGTTTTGATTGGTTTTCCCACCTGTCAGTTTATCAGGGGCCAATGGTGAGGCCTTTTGAGGGTATCCGGGGCTTCCCTTGACCCCAAATGGTATTCTTGTTCCAAATGAGATTTTCATTCCAAATGAGATTCTTATGGCCAGAGTCTTGCAAGATCTCTCAGGAGGTTTCCAGGCAGTCTCCTGGCCGAGTGGTCTCCTGGCCATTTGGTCTGCTGGCCGAGTGGTCTCCTGGCCGTGTTCCCTGCCGGCCGTGTGCTCTGCCCGGCCAGCCAGTTTTCCCCTTTCACTATACTAACCTGTCAAGACCACCGTGCTGGAGAGGCCACAGGGAGGTGCTCACCACTCACCACCAAGGCACCAGGAGTGTGAGTGAGGCCCCCTTGGCCCCCTAGACCAAGCCCAGTGCCCCCGAATAAACCAGTGGCCTCAGTCCCACCACATGGGACAAAAATAGCCCCACCAAGGCCAGCCCAAATCCTGACCTGTAGAACCACTGGGATCTAATAGAACGTTTTTTGCTTTAAGCCACTAGGGTTGGAGTAGTTTGTAGCAATAGCAACTGGACTCTTCTGCTGTGTGACACATGTGGTCCAGAACGCTGGCAGGAGGGGGTCAGTCTGATGATGGAGTTCTGGCCACTTCTTAATAAAGTCTTTCATTCACCTTTGGCAGTTGTGAGTAAAAACACACAAAGTTTTTAAATGGAGTATTCATGATTGATTTTTATTTATAAGGAATCTCTGGCAAAAATTAAGTGATTCAGATATATATTCAAAACTTTATTTTGTTTTTAGAAATGCTCTTAGAAAAATTAAGATTAGGGAATCAAATATAGGCCTACCTGCCTTTCACTTTCATTCATATCTTCCCCAAAAGACTTAATCAAAATAAATTGTTGAATTTGCAAAATTTACTCCCAGAAAGTTATAGTCTCTCTCAGGAGCTTTCCTTGTGCTGCAGGGCTTGGCGGCAGCGTTTCACAGCAGTTAGAATTGGATGTGGAGACAGTTCCCAGTTCAAATGTGCCTTTGACCCTCATCAGTGATGGCACCTGAGGAAGGGCCTCCCTTCTCTAGCCTCAGTTTCCCTCACGCAGGGAATGCCTGCTGCCAGCACCCCCCTCCCCGGCCTTGCTGGGCTTTCCTCAAGCATGTGCACCCCCGGCGGAGCCTCAGCCCTGTCACTGGGGCCGCTCCCTGAGTCAGGGGTGGGTCTGCCAGCCAAACGGGGTGCATCTTGGGTCGCCTTCTGAGGAACCCTCTCCAGAATCCCAAACTTGGCTCTCCCCAGCAACATGGGTGACCAGAGCACACAAGTTGAGAACTGCTGCCTGAACACGGGCCCACAGCCCCCAAACCACCATGCTGCAGAATTCTCCCCCGAGCAAGGTGTGCCCGGGGAGAAGCCAGGAGGCCCTGCTCCTGGGTGGGATGGGAATGCACCCTGCTCCTGCCAGGAGGCCCCGAGCCACCCTGCTCCTGCCAGGAGGCCCCCGAGCCCACCCTGCTCCTGCCAGGAGGACCCCAAGCCCACCCTGCTCCTGCCAGGAGGACCCCGAGCCCATCCTGCTCCTGCCAGGAGGAACACGCCCTGCTCCAGCCAGGGGAGGCCCTGAGCCACCCTGCACCTGCCAGGAGGCCCCAAGCCACCCTGCTCCTGCCAGGAGGACCCCGAGCCCACCCTGCTCCTGCCAGGAGGAACGCGCCCTGCTCCAGCCAGGGGAGGCCCCGAGCCACCCTGCACCTGCCAGGAGGACCCCGAGCCCACCCTGCTCCTGCCAGGAGGAATGCACCCTGCTCCTGCCAGGAGGCCCCAAGCCACCCTGCTCCTGCCAGGAGGCCCCGAGCCCACCCTGCTCCTGCCAGGAGGGCCCTGAGCCCACCCTACACCTGCCAGGAGGCCCCAAGCCCACCCTGCTCCTGTCAGGAGGACCCCGAGCCCGCCCTGCGGCTGAGGGGAGTGAGCACAGGAGTACGGGGGTGACCTTCACTGTCACAGGCAGCAGCGTCAGCAGCTGCCTCGTTTTGTTCTTTGGGGTTCAGTGGGGAGGTGCCCGGGCCATGCCTGGGTGCTGCGTTTTGTTTTAGAAACTGCTCCTTTGCCTCTGTGCCCGTGGTCCCAGCTGGGGAGTGGGGAAGGCAAGGAGAGGACCCCGGGCCTTTGGAGGGGCCGGTGGTCTGCCAAAGCCTCTGCAGGGACCCTGAGGGCCCCTGTGCTGTGGGAGCGCGGAGGCCACAGCCGGAGGCTTGCTGTAAGAACCTGCAAAGAGGTGTCAATACTTCAAGAAAACACTTGCCGAGCTAGTGATAGAAAACTAGTACCTAAGACACATTCAGACGTATAAGAGGTGTCAACTTTAACTGTTAAGTTTAATGTTGATATGCATATTACAAGAATCATACCAACTTATTCAACTGTGTCATAGTTTTACTATCCTTCCTGTGATTTTATCTAAGTATCCTTTAAATTTTTATTTATAGCATCGCTTATTAGATACTGAATATACCAGTGAATATATTTCAGTTATACTTAAAATTTTAAATATAGTGTCTTTAACTTAAAGCTTGTTTTTTTTTAAAGTAAAAGATGTTACTGCCCTGTGGTAGGAAAACTATTAAGGATTAGGCTTCCAGGGTTACACGTTCTTATCTTTCAAGTATTCTTTTTTGTATGGTACATTCTTCATCTGATTCTCCAAATAAATTAGCCCACTCCCGACACCGGGATCATTCTTGCTGGAGATGGTTCAATTCCAAAGAAGCATTTTAAAAATCAAGGTGCATGAACCCTGCTGTTAAATATGTCTGACAGTGTCACCTATTGATGGGTTGTTTTTCCATTTGGCTTATTGAGGCTGAATATCGTGTCAAGTCCTGTGTCCTAAAGGATGGGACAAAGCCACAAGACCGTGTGGTGCTTACGTAGGGGTTAAACAAAAATGCTCCCGTTGAAGAAACAGCAAATAAGCTAAACTTGACATGATTTTATGGCAAATTTCCAGGAGTCACCTAAAGGTATGAGAAGCATAATGGGAATAAACATGTGGGCAGTAGAGTTCTACAAGGGGCGAACTGCACAGTTTTAGTGTTGATGCCTTCCCCGGCTGCTCACGGCTCATGGAAACGCACTTCCTGCAGCAGCCTCCCAGAGCCGGTACCGTGAAGAGCGGCTTTGTTTGGGTGTGCGCTGCCAGCTTTCTACGCTCCAACCTCCAGCTGCTTCTCAACATGAAGAAAGGAAAAAGTTGAGAACAGAAAAACAAAAACAAAGCCTCATTTTTAGGAACTGGCCCCAAGGTTGCCATGGATTCCGGCGAGCGGCTGCGTGCAGCTGGGACCCCCGCGGCTGCTGCCGGTGGCCTGGCCTGCTCCCGGCGCTGGGATGGCTCTTAACAACCAACGGCATTCATGGGATCCGAGGGGTGCAAAACCAGCACAGGCAGGGCTCCTGGGTTTCGAGCATCCGAACTAGCCCATGGGTTTGTTCTGCATTTTGGGGCCCTGCTGGTCTGGCTCAGAAAGCAGTATCTGTACCTCTGTTATGAGCTGTGCTTTGCTTCACCTTATCTGCCTCACGTGCCAGGAGTTCGCCTGACAGGTCCAGGTTCTTTTGATAGGCAAGAGTAGTAATTTTATAATAATAATGACCATTAATTGAGCGTGTCACCTATACCAGGCACTTTACTCTGTCCATGTGTACATGTTTGTGTTTAAAATGTCATTTACTCCTCCAACACCCCTCTTTTTCCAATGCTGAGAAAGGATGTCACTCGCTGCAGGTCTCTCCACAGAGGCAGAATTTGAACCCGGCTCCAAGGCTCCAGAGCAGGGGTCCTTGCTGCCGGCTTCCTGCTGGCTGGGGCAGCATTTCTGAAATAGGAAGGACAATTGCTTCTCACTGCATTCTCCAACAGAAGCGCTTTGTCCTGCTCCACCCTGCGGTGAATGCCACCCACGTCCCACGCACAGAGGCCCCTCTCTCCTCAGGAATATCAGCCGTGGCCGGCGAGCCTCGTGAGCAGCGCGCGGTGGACACGCTGCCCTGGGCGCGGGGAGCTGCACCTGTGCCTGGACCTTGCTCCTGGAAAAGCAGCAGAGCAGACGCCGTTCCCTGGTCGACTGCGCCAAGGCGGGCTGGGCGGGCGAGGGGTGGGCTGGAGGGGAAGGGGCGTCTCGGGGCAGGACGGGGACGCGTGCTGCATTTCCGAGGAGGCCCCTGTGCCCACCAGCCGGCCTGCCGCTATGCGGGCAGCACAGCCCCTTCCCCCTGGCTGAGGCCGAGCCTGGCTCCCAGGCCCGTCGGGGAGGACGGAGGCCACAAGGACTCGTTGGCGCGGCGCGGGTCCCTTCGGCCCTCCACCGTTTCCCCAGTTCCGCAGACTGAAATGCTGGGGGTTCTCCACAATGCGGTGCCGGCCAGCCAGGGCCGGCGCGAGGCCACGCGGCTCCCTCAGCCTGTTAGTGTGCAGGACGCTGTCCTTCCAGGCCCCGGCTGCCCCTCGGAGGAGACGCCTGAAGGTCGATACCATGACCAGCTCCGCACGTCCCCTCCTGAGCTTTCAATTAATTGCTCACTTTTATACGTGGAATATTTGTATTGATGATGCCTCGTTATGTCAGTTTGGACATTTTACATATTTAAAACCTAAGTACTGATTCTAGGCATCAGTGCTACTGTTTTTCTCCATTTGTCTGTCTAAGTTTACTCTTTCTAGATATTATCTCTTTTACATAAAGTTTTATTTTTAAGTCATTTTAGTCTAACAAGGAGTTGCAAAAATTTACTAAACCTATTTGTATTTCTTTTTAGTCAGTGCATCAGTCTGGCTCTAATCAAGTGACAGAAACCACCCAGTAATTTAAACGGGGAAAGTTTAATATAAAGGAGTGTTAAACTACGACAGCACCTGCCATGATATAAAGGAACACCCAGACGTGCCCGAGGCCTGGGTCTCACCTCCGGAGACCGCGCTGGTGCCGAGGCCAGGCTGGCCCCCGGCCACTGGGCAGGACAAGCCCTGCGGGCACCCGCGGGGTTGGGGTTAGGGTTAGGGTTAGAGCAAGAGCCCTGCGCGCTGTCCTGGGCCGCCCCACTTCCACGTTTCTCGGAGGTGCCTCTGCAGGGAGCAGCCTCGGTGACCAGGACAAAGCGCAGCGGCCTCACCAGTCAGCGCTCCGCTTCCCGGCAGCCCGCCCAGCGCCTCGGGGCCCAGGGCGGCGTCCGGCTCGGGTGAGGAGTGCAGCATGACAGGACGCAGGGCCCCCCCTGCCGTGGGGACTCCGTCCTCCCGCTGCCGCCTGCTCCTGCCACAGTGATGGCTGAGTTGTCAGCGTGCAGGCAGGGGTGGCACATGTGGCTCTGCGTGATCCCCAGCACCCCTCCCGCGCGCTCCCCTCTGAGTCGGCATTTCATTTCTTAGCAGCGACACGGCCAGCCTTGATGGCTGTTTCTGAGCTCGTGGCTATAAGTGAGCTCAGACTCCTCTCCCAGGAAACCCGCAGAATAATCTGATCTGAGCGTGGTCTGACCACCTTCACGGTAACTTCAGCCTTAGGGACCAACATTGTCAAGGCTCGTTCTACGTGGCCACTGAGAGGGAGCTTCCGCCTGCTGGGAGACACTGACGCCCGGTCCTCGGTGTGTGCGCTGCCACGTGCCCCCGTCCGCATGTAGACACGTCCCCCAAAGGCCCCTCTTGCTTTGTGGCCAGTGCGCGTGAGCGTTGGGAGCGCCACGCTCTGCCCGCTGCCGTGGATGAGGATTCAGGCCACAGCCAGGCTCGGCTCCGCCGCCCGGTGAAGGTCTTTCCCACGGAAACCCTCTCCTGAAGGCTCTTCTGCTCTGCAAGCTGGGCGTGTCTGAGCCTCTTTGGTCTGAGGTACCCCCTCCGTTGGGCAGGAAGCTGTCACTTTACCCAGCTCTCTGCTTACCCTAAACACATGGTGGAATTCCAGATCCTTCACAATTCTCGGCACAACCTCTGGAGCACAGAGGATCAGGGCTGGTGATGGGGTGCACGTGGAGTTGGGGTGGCTTTGTGAGTGTGAGCCCTGAACTGCTCAGCTACCACACAAAGGCGGTGGGAAGCGCCTGCCGAGGCAGGTTGGGTGGACGCGCAGAAGAGGTTGGAGCCGCTCAGCAGGCTGGTTCTGGAGTGTGCAGGGTCCACGTCAAGAGGCACAGAGCAGGGCGTCTCCTGGGCCGGGCTGCAAGGTCTCTGGGCATATGGCCAGGGCAGGGCACTCCTGGGCATGCCCCTGGGTAAGTACTGAGGGAGAACTTTGAGGCAGGGGCAGGAAAGCCAACCACACTACCCCAGAACGAGGAAGCCTTGCTCCTCTAATACCCTCCACTAGTAAAGCTTAACATCATGCTCACTGTAGAGGAAAAGTAATTAAATAGTCCAGTCCATCAACCTAGGGCAAGTCCTGAAGAGTGCATTCGAGCCTAGAGGTAACAGATTGATAACTGGCACCATGCATCCCTTCAGCTCCTCAGCTTCCACAAGCAACCTTCTACACATTTGCACTCCCTCATGATAAAAAAATAATTCTTTATTTCTACCTAAAAAGATACAACTATTTTTATTAAAAGTGAAGATGTTCTCACTTTTCCCCAACTGAGAAGATGTACAATCCCAGCAGTCATGGTATCTGTTGATGGCCATATTAATTGTTCAAATTCAGTTGTAGGCCCACAGAATATTCAGTCACCTAAATATTAAATTGACAAGTTAACCTCCAACAACAGGTATATAAAATAAAAATGAGGAGAGATAATAAAATGGTTAGTACATACAAATAAGCACATGTATATAACAAGCAAAGAGAAAATGTGCCACGCTACTCTAGTCCTCTTGATGTAAGTGGTCATGAAGTTGTAGCTGATACTATGGATTTCTTCTTCAACTACCCATTCCATAGCTCCCTGGCCCTCTGTCTCGATTGCTCTGGGTTCCTTAGGTGGAGAGACCCTTCATTCCTGAAGGGTCTGAGCCTTTAGTTTCCTTTTTTTTTTTCTTCCGGTTCCTGTAGTTTTCCATTAACTTTTACTATATTGGCAATGGAAGTAGTAAGAGTTGCCTCAGAAAATCCCCTGGTTACAGACATAGTCTTCCTTGCCTCCACTGTATAGCAGTGACCCAACCTTTCCTTGATTCTGGGATCAGGTGCTTGAGCCAGGAGATTAACCATTTTTGCCTGTTGGCGCAGAGGCATAAGGAGCTTCCCAAGAGGCCACAGACGTGGACTGAGAGGGGAGAGACAATTGACAGGTCTTGGTGTCAAAGAAGTCTGAGCTACCTACTCATGAAACTTATTGTACCTTTATACTTGGCCAAGTTTCCGTCTCACATGTAACACTTCCATTTGAAAATAGATTGTTGCTACAAATACTCAGGCTTACGGCTAGATGGGTCAGGTAGTACTCAGGCTCACGGCCATCTTATGTCCCGTGGTTAGATACTCAGTCTCTGCTAAGGCCCAAGAGCAAGCTAGAAGCTGTTTCTCAAAAGGAAAATAGTTAGCTGCCAAAGGGGTCGTAGACTTGCTTCAGAATCCTAGAGGTCTATGCTGTGATTCTCCTGTTGGTGCCGTCAGAGGGTCCAAACCTCATCATTACATGCCACGGACTTTCAGCATCACTGGCTATGCAGGTCCTAAGGACCAAGTGGTCAAGGGCCTTTTACTGCAGCCTAAACTTGCTCAGGTCCCCACTGAAACGTCAGCCTTATGGGCTGAAGTAGCACATGCAGACGTAGTGCTGTGTCTACAGTACCCTGCCAAGGGCTTCTTTTCTGTGGCAGGCAGTGTAGACGCAGCGACTTGCCCTTCACCCTGGAGGGGAGATCTCTACCTAGCCCAGACCACGGAACTCCCTCAGGAACGTCACTGAGAGGGTGGGCCCTGCATTCTTGTAGGACTTATCTCCTACCCTCTAGCTTACTTGTGTCTTACTAAGAGAATCTAAAAGTACTTGCTACTCCCTGCTTACCAGATACAACCAGCACATTATCATCAGCACAGTGTGGTGTTTTGTGGAAGGTCAAAATGATCAAGACTTCTGCAGGCCACATCACGGAAGACAGCAGGAGAAATGACACGTCCCTGAGACAATGCTGTGAAGTTGTACTGTTGGCCCTGTAAGAGTAAACTGCTTCTGGTGGCTCTCAGGAACTGATATGGAGGAAAAGCCATTAGCCAGGTCAATAGATGCATACCAAGTGCCAGGACTCTGTTTATTTTCTCCAGTAAATATACCTCATCTGGTATAGCAATTACAGTTAGAGTCAATCACAATCTGATTATGTTCAAGACAGTCGAGTGTCTCTCCATAATCCAGACATAACTTCTGCACAGGTCAAATTGGTAAATTAAGCTGTGATAGGTATCACCACTCCTACTTATTTCAACTCTTCAATAGTAGCGTTAACCTCTGAAATTCTCCCAAGGATGCAGTCTGTCTTCTAGTTTACCATCATAGTGAGAAGGGGACTTCCACTTAGCTTTTCCTGTCATAATGGCCCTCACCCCATAGGTTGGAGCCCACGTGAGGGCTTACTGCCAGTGACCAAGTTTGTCTTTTTCAATTATACAGCCAGAAACTGGAGAAATAACCACAGGCAGACCAAATGTGTCCACTGTGAGATGGAACTCCACTTACCACTTTGCCACCTTAAGTTCCTACTTTGACCAGAGGCCATAGTTCTGTGTTGGTTCCCCAGGAATTAGTGTCAATTCAGAACTAGTGCTTATTAATCCCCAAAAGATGTAGGCATTTCCTTTTCCCCAACACACAGGGACATAGTAACGGCTAAGGGCACTTTGGGGACATGTGGACATGTATTCCTGGCAGTAGTGCAGCAGACTTCCCAAAGGGACGTCAAGAGGTTCTGGGCCTGACCCAAGTCAGGTCTGAAAACTAAGAGAAATCTTGATTTACCACTGTGGTGATTCAAGACAGGTTTTTGGCTGCCCAGACTGAGTTTTTCCTATTGTGGAGATTAAGGAATACTCTAGATGGCTGTTCCGAGGGACAAAGATCTCCATGGGCCATGGCGTTCTGGGTCCTGGTACCCCCTCTGCCCATGGAGTTGATTTCACACCTTATTGTGGCTCTTGTTAGAATCAGCAAGCCAGTCCCAATGGCAGTATCCCCTAGGGTAATACCTGGGCTACAAACCAAAGAGTTTTTCAAGGGTAGAGGTATTTTACTCAGTCATGTGGGAGGGGATTGAAAGTGTCACATGTGACAAATCCAGTCCAGCATTTGTATCTCTCTAAGCTTCCTCCACATCATTGAGTATAGGCTACCACTGAATTCATATTTCAGTCAGCCAATCAAGTAAGCTGTTAGAATCTACTCCAGCTGCACGGGCTAACAAATTAAGTCTGGAATCTCTAGTAAGTGCACCCATATCAATGAAGTATTTCCAGCTAGTGATAGATTCCTCCTTAGTATAACACTTTTAGAATCAACCCATTCCCACACATGTCCCCCAGGCTTCTGCTAATAGAGCTAGCAGAATCCTGCAATTCTTCTGGTGTGTAAGTTGTTTCTTCCTAGGTTGTAGTGTGTGCCTCCCTCCTCCCCTGGAGCATGCTGGTTCACCCTAGCTGTGGGTCGAGTGGCAACATTGTTGGTTGGGGTGCCCTTGAGAAGGAGCAGCCCTTTCAGGACATCTGCCAGATGAGATGGTCACGGGGATTTCAAGTGGAGGAAGGCAAGTGTCCTCAGACAGCAGCGGGAAAGTTCCTTCCAAAGGTAAGAGTCTCAGAATGACTTGGGGAAGTTCAAGATTTTCAATTTCATCCGAGTTGAACCAGATGTCCCCATTCCAAGTTTCAAAATCCCATTCTTTCCCATCAATGCCCTAATTTTCACAGGAGAAATTTGGCAAGACTATGAATTCAACTGTTGTAATTTAACAACTCATATAATTAGATTTTGTGTTTGGTTTTTCAGCAATATCGGTCCTGTTTAGGGCTGGCATGGAACCGTTCTGTTTCCTAGACTATGACTTGAGCTTGTCGTTTTCCCTCTGTAAGCACTGGAAAGCAACCAGTCCCTACCTCAGTCCAAATAATCAACATTGCTTCCATAACGATCATGGAGAGCAGCCTCCTGGGACACTGTGGCATGTGCTTCCTTTAATAACTTCATCACAACCACAAGGGATAGCTCGGTTGATTATGTTACTGAACACCATGGAATATTGGCATCCAGTTTTCCACTGATGAGAAACTCAGCACTGCATTTGAGTCCAAGGACATGGTCAGACCATTCCCAAAATTCCATCATTTGGGTCTATCTCCTGAGACCACTTACAGTTCTGTGTCAGTCCCAGTATAATCAGGAGATAGAAACCACATAGTAATTTACTCAGGGCAGGGTTAATAAAAAGAATTATTAAACTATGATAGGAGAATAACTATAAATGTGCAAAGAGAATTCTAAAGGGACCCTGGGGCTAAGGGTACTCAGGAAAGGGCAAACTTGGAAGAGAGACCCCTTTCCCCCATTTGGGGGTAGACCTTGCTGGGGAAGGTGTAGCTCCAGCACACTGGATGGAAGAGGCCAGAGTTGTTCCACAGTTGCTTGGGAAACGATCTGCGTTGCACAGTCAAGGTGTGCTGAAGCTCACGGTGCCGCGTCAGGAGGGGCGGGGAAGATGGCCACTGAGCCTAGTCCAGGCGGCGAGGTGGCCGGCGTGCGGCTGGGGCAGAGATGGCCCCACACACGCTGCTGACAAACCACGGGGCAGGAGCAAGGGAGACAAAGCAAACCTCCCCCCTGCAACGCCCCGAAAGGCTGGCAGGCTGCACGGAGCAGGTGCTGGAGGTGGACTGGGAGCCGAGAGGCAGGAGCTGGCAGCTGGCACATTTGTCCTTGTTCTTTTACCCCCGCACATTTACTGAGCACCAAGTGAGGAAAAAATAAAATAAACTACTCTATTCCAGATTACAACAGAAAGAGAAAGTGACCTCCAGACAGGGCTAGGTAAGAGCTTTAGCAAGTCACAGAGACCCGGGAAGCTGCTTCCCTTGGTCTTTTTCAGGTCAGGAAAGGAAGCTTAGAAAACATGCATGACTTGCTGGTGGTGATTCAGCCAGTAAACAGAGGAGACAGGATTCGAACACAAGTCCCGCTGGTTACAAAGTTCTCAGATTGACAATAGCTTTTGAAATGTCAACCCCAAAATACTTTACTCATCTGCAAATTTTTGTTACCGCTTTTGTGCCTCTTTGGGATGATTCGCCAGATCACAAGTGCTTGGAGAGCGCAGGTGAACACAGGTGGTGAGATGCGGGGAGGTGGCTGATTATGAGGCACACCTGGTCAGGGCATTCCCAAGGCACCGTCCAACTCCTGCAGGCTGTGACCTTCCACCCCAGGGTGAAAGGAGAGGACTTGGGGTGTGATTGGTATGTGTGTCACCAAATAAAAACAAGGACTTTCCAAAAGGTATTGAGTATCCTTTTCACCACTCTTAGCAGGCCTCCTGTGGACACTGGGCTCGTTAACTCCTCTGAGGCAGCCCTGCCCAGCCCCTGCCGAGGCCTGAGGTCCACGGGGCCTCACGCTGGCCAGCGGCGGCCAGACAAGCAGGCGGGCACGGTGGCAGATGGAGGCCTCCGTGGGCCTCTCCGCTGGAGCAGCCCTGGCCGCCTCCTCCCCTGCATCCAGCCAATGCTCGGAAGCCTCCTGCCCGGACCTGTGCGTTTGTTTTGTTTGAATCAATTGATCCTTCTCTCTTTCCACTCCCGCCTGGCTTGAGAGGAGCAATCAACACCAGGTGATAAATAAAACGTCGCACAGAAAGCTGACGCCCCTCTTCCTGCCCCAGCGTGCAGCCCTGGCTCCCAGGGAGCACTTCCAGGGAGCCTGGCTGCAGCCCGGCTGCGCCAGCCAGCTCCCCGCCCCGGGCCCCCATTGGCTGCCGCCTCTGCAGTGGGACTGCGCCAGTGTCCGCAGTCCCCTCCCCGGGAGGAGCAATAAGAGCTGCCTTCTCCGGGGCTCCTGCCTCAGAACCTGCAGGGGCCGCAGCAGGAGGTGAGCGAGGCCGGAGGGGAGCACCCGTTTCTCGGGTGCGGTGAAGGGACGGGGGAGCTGGGGAGGGGTGGTGGCTGGAGGGCCCCTTAGGACTCCCGGCAGAGCACAGGGTGTCGCTGGCATTCCGCTCTAACACTGTTGCGGCTGAGCTTGCTTCCCGCTGGTGGGCACTGGCCACATCGGCCCGGCTGCTGGAAGCGCTTGTCGCCTGTGCGTCTGAGGCCCACAGACCAGAGACCCCGGTGTGAGGACTCAGGCGAGTGCTCTGCTGCGTCTCTAAGGCCCCAGGAGAGGGGATCGGCCAGGGGGCTGGAAGGGCGGAGCCCGGTGCCTTAAACGCTCTCTCCCTCCTCCTGGTCACCACTGCCCCGGGCCTGGTACAGAATTGCTTCTTGGTTTCCAGTTTCCCTGTTTGACATGCCACGGTCCCTACGCCCCCTTGGACAGAACTCAGAAGTTACACGGCGGGTGAGAAACCCGTTACAACTGTGAACTGCGTCAAAGAAGTCAGGCTAGGCGGCTTTGACTTTCCGCAGGGCGCAGAGCCCTGCTGCAGAGTGGACCCTCATATTCTGTGGAACATACGAGGAGTCAAGCCAAAAACTTCTCATTTTTCATATGACAAGGTCAATGCAGAGCATTCACAAAATGGAGTGAGAAGGAAACCTGGGATACAGGATTTCCATTCCTTTTAAAGGTACTCTTTAAACCAGTTGTTTCTTAAGTCAAAGGGAAGAATTAAGCAGGAAGTAAATAGGGAAAATCAATTTTCAGTGTTAAAGAAGGAAACTGCATTTAAAAAGAACAATTTATCCCCTTCCCAATCATAGTGAAATTTAAAAACATCAGGATAATGCAAATGTTTTCTGTTTTTTGTTTTTTTAATTTGTTTCTTTGAAAGATCAGTAATTGAAAATCTAAGTCTTCTATTGGATGGGTAAGTATGAAATGTTAAATATTTTAATCCATCTGAATTGTTTTTTGTATAAGTGATGTATCTGATTTTTAGCAATTTAGAGCAAAACAGAGCAGAGCGACATCAATAGAGTGGCGTTGGTGATCAGGCCATGACAGAACGACCTCTGCCTGTGGCCCGTGGGTCAATTTTCTTCCTCCCCAGCAGCCCCCACCTTGCAGGCTCCAGGGTGGAGACTGGGGCGCAGGGGGCAGGGCGCCCCAAGCTCTTAGGATTAATGAGAAAGCCGAAAGGCAGGTAGGGGTGAAACAAGGACACAAAATCAACAGCATTCCTAGATTGGAGTCCTAATTTTTATAGCAAGATCAAACCAAGACAAATTAGCTGTTTCCTCTGAGGCATCAGAAGTAAATAAGACTTAAAGCATTTTATTGTAACTTATTTTTAGGGTAGAAGTGATATATTCAACACAGGAGTGATTTTTCTAAAAATGAGATTTAATTTTGTTGTAATCATGACAGTGAAAAGGTTCATGTGTGATTTCATAACTAGAATGCAGGCTCAGAAGTTGGTGAATTTCTCTGCCTGAGTTTTTCAGATTTGGGAAACAAGTGTCCTTTGTAAAATGTGCCACATTCCCAGGATTGTACAGATATTTCCTCCGTCTGCACAGTCTGCACAGAATGAAGCATACAGTGTTAGTAAAGTGGGACATTTCTAACTTTGATATTTGTGGAGAATACTTATCCCCGCACTTATCCAAGTCACATTTGTGAATAACCCACCATTTCCCCAATCACTTGAAACGGCACTTTGATGAAAACTAAATCCTCGGGCTGCTCTCGGCCTCCTACTGCATTCTATCTATTCCTGTGTGAGGACCACAGCAGTTTAATCTTACTACATATGACATTTTCATTTCTAGTAGGTTGAGGCACCCCTTATTATTCTTTTGCAAAAAATTTGAGGCAATTCTACCAGGTACCAGATTTCTTTCCAGATGAGTTTTACAGTTGTTTTTGATCATATTCCTCACCCATCAAAAAATGCCCCACTGAGATTTTTATTAAAGATGATTTAAATGTATATTTTAACTCAGGAAAAGCAAGTTCCTATATTTTATGTTCCTTATCTTATGGAAGGACTTGAATTTTTCTTGCTAAATTTATTCTTAGACAACACACGTGAGCATTGCTCTATGAATAGGCTTCTCTTATATTTTCCGATTAATTATGGAATATAGGAATGCTGTTGATTTTTGTGCCCTAATTCTGTCACTGGTCACCTTACGGTTTTCTTATTAATTCTAACAGCTGGCAGCTGACGCTCTGCTCCTCTGTGCTGTCCCTTCACCCTGGGGCCCTGCGAGGCCAGAGGGCCGGGCCTGCCAGGAGGGCTTCCACCCGACCTTCCCTGCTGCTCTCCTCTGAGTTTCCACTCGTTTCCCAAAGGCCCAGCCTAGCCTGCAGCCAGCGAGCAGGGACTTACTGATGTGGCCTGTGGCAGAGAAGGAAGGGGCTAGGACAGGGGAGCGGAGCCCCACAGGGCCCAGACGCTCTCGGGCGCTCCCACCAGCTCTAAGCGGAGCTGAGGTCAGCCGCCTGTGCCTTCGCCTGTGCAGGCCACACGCGAGATGGTCTGGGCACGAACAAGCAGAATGCGTGAGGGACGGCGTCTTTCCTTTGGTCCCCCTAGGATGTCTGAGCTGGAGAAGGCAGTGGTGGCCCTCATCGATGTTTTCCATCAGTATTCCGGGAAGGAGGGCGACAAGCACAAGCTGAAGAAGTCTGAACTCAAGGAGCTCATCAACAACGAGCTTTCCCACTTTTTAGAGGTGAGTCCGGTTTTTTAAATGGACAATTTATCCATTCTTCTATTTATAAAGCCTCGTAGACGTTCTCATCTGAGCTGCCCTGAAGGTGATGCCGGTTCCTTCTGAAAACTTGTGGAAACGAGCACTCCTTTGGAGGCTGGACTAGAGGAACACCACAGTTTTCACTTTGTTGTCCTCTGACTTGTATATAGTAAGTGTGTCAAGGGAAAATTGCTCTCAAAAGCAAAAATACAGGTTCAAATAATGCTGACCTTTTTCTGAAAATCTAAGGTTTTACAGTGACAATGGCAGAATGGGATGGAAAAATAATTTATGAGTCATAGTGAACATGAGAAATCAGTTAAGAAATAAGCTTTTGTCCATGGGTCTAGGATATATTTTGGTTTTAGTTGAAGTTCAACAGGCGCCGTGGTGACGAGACACTGGGCGCACTTGGCAAACGTTTCCCAGCATTACGTCGGGCACCACCAGGGCCCGGGCCCTCTGCCTTTGCGCATGTCAGTGAATGATGGCGACACCGTCCCAGGGCACCAGGGCGGTCCATGGGTGTCCCTCAGGCGCTGGGGCCTTGCAAGAGGTGACACTGGAGAAGGGAACTTGGAGTTTTGTCCCCGACTTAGGAAGCTCCCAAGGAGCCCTGCCCTTTCCCCGGACATTTCGCCCTCTGGCATGCAGTGAGAGCACGTCCAGACACCCAATTTGACGGACTTACCCCAACCCAGACTGCCTCCACGCTGGTCCATGAGCCCCCGCCCAGTGTCTGCTGCCCTCCAGCCTCGAACCCTTGCCATGGACAGTCATCCACCAGCAGCTGGCGGCCCCCGAGGGCCCAAGCCAAGGCTGCCTCACTCGTGACTTGAGCCGGACTGAAGTGACGGTATTACAGGCCTGAGCTGTGACTCCTGCCAATGGGTCCCTCTAGAGAGCCGTGCACACAGGAGACACAGCGGACGGGGTCAGTGCACGGGGGTCTGCACAAGCCCTAATTCTGGGAAGCCCCCAGCATCCCAGGGCAGGGCCCTGTTCCACAGCCATGCCGCCCTCCCAGCTCCCAGAGCCCGACCTCTCAGCGCGGACGAGCCAGGGGCAAGGTCTATGGGTTGCTCGGGGGCTGCGGCAGCCCGTCCTCGCCCCCACGAGATACTCCATCCCTGAGTGGCACTGCCAGGGTGGAGGGGCAGGGCCTGCAGGCCTGCTGGGCCCAAGCCTGGCTCTGGGACTGGCCTTCTCAGGTTCTCAAGTTCAGAGCATGGCAGCTGCGCCAGTGCCGACCATGTCATCTAGTTCCACCATTTCTGTCTGCTGATGTCACAACTAAAAAGTCCCAGTTTCTTCTTGGGTAAATAGGACTATTGTGGGGATGAAATCAGACAGTGTTTCTCAAGTGCTCAATAGGTGGTAGCCTCTATTATTAGGGATTTAAAAACATATGAAAGAGTAGCCTATGGGAACCACAATTCATGGTAAGTGCATCAGGTATCATGAACATTTCTTGACCCGGCTTTCTCAAAGAAAATTCAGTTTGGAGTCAAATCAATCATGTAATTGAAATTAACACAATCCTCCATCCATTTTTTAGCAGATACTCACAGGCCCCACCCAGCTCCCACGGGAATCAGTTTTCTGTGTTTTTATTCAAGGCAGCCACTGCACTTCAGACTTGACTTCTTCAGGCCCAACTCTCTTGTCCTGGAGGTTTGCTCTTTTGAGCAACTTGCATTATGCTCCTCTTCAGTGTCCAGTGCCCACATTCTTCCCACATCTCACTTCTAGCCCAGCCCTTGAGATTTTGTACATCATTTAATAACTCGCTTGGCGTCAGGCAGGACTGTCAGGGAAAGTCTTGAGGACTAGAAAGCAACACAAGAAAGAACACAAGGAGTTAACAAATTTGGACAAAGAAAACTTCCCAATGTTAAGATCCACTGGAAGTCTTCATTATATGGACCTTCTCACAGAAATACATGAAAAACTTAGGCATAGAATTCTAGTTTTTCTTTCAAGACATTGGCATGTAACATGCTCAGGCTGATCTAGCCTGTATTCCTTTCTTCAGGTGGTTTGTTTTAAGCATAATTACAATACCTTGAAGCTTTTCCTTTCTTGGTTGCCTAGGTCCCACTGGCCCTAAAGTATGGTGGTAGAGAGGAGCAAAGAACCCAGAGACTTCTGCCTGGCTAGCAAGTCACAGAAGAAATCTTTCCTGGTATTTTGCATTTTATATCTTAGGTTATTCTGAGAAACATTGTTGGAGCCAGTGTACTTTTAATCACGTTTTGATAGCCCAAATCCCATTTAAATGAAGCTAGACATTTTTCTGATCTCTTTTAGGAAATCAAAGAGCAGGAGGTTGTGGATAAAGTCATGGAAACGCTGGACAGTGATGGAGACGGCGAATGTGACTTCCAGGAATTTATGGCTTTCGTTGCCGTGGTTACCAGTGCCTGCCATGAGTTATTTGAACATGAGTGAAATAGACAAAGCAGTCAAACGGTTCCTATAACAGATGGAGGAGACAGCAGAGGGCAAGGGCTTGCAGGCTAGGAGGAGCTGAGCTTTCCGGGCACACTGTAGCTGATTAGGAAACTTGATTTGCTTTGTGAATGAAAAAATGAAAACCTCTTTGTGAGGGCTGTTTTTACTGGTTCACATCATTATTTCTGCTGTATTGTTAGGCATATGCTTAAGCTGACTGGTCCCAACAACTTTTGGAAATAATCGTTTGGGAAAGCCAAGGTCCATTTATACAGCATGTTCTGTACAGCCTGTAAAGCTGTGTAGAATCCTAACCCAGAAAGAACAAAAATGACCCCCAAAAAGAATTCTGCAGCATTTGTGGTTTCCCAAAGCCTTGTCCACCATCACCTGAAAGGCTGCCCTTCCTTACGTTTGTCCATCATTAGTGCCACTGAAACCTACAGTAGGTCTGACCATCCCGTCCACCTGTGAACAGTATGCTCACGTGTGTTTCTTTCCCTAGTGAGTTATGATTACTGGGTAAATATCTAACTCAAATGGTTCTAAGTGGAAAATATGCTTCATAAACCAAGTACAGGTATCTTGACACTGAAAACTGAGAATTGAAATTGTTCATTCAGAATTCTCTGCAGTCCAGCCCTTGGGCAGATCTGCAGGGGCACTGGAAGCAGTGCGGCCCCTGCTCACAGCTGGGGTTTAGTCTCTGCCAATCTGGAGAAAGCAGTTGTGTGGCAAGAAACATCATCTCCCTGGCCTGGTCTCCTGTGTGTGAATGAACTGCAAAGTCCATCAGCCGGTTGCTGTTGGCTCGATTGTGTCTGGAGGCGGCCGGATGTCGGCGAATGTCCCTCCTGACTTGACCTCACCGAGGCAGGGTCTACTCACGCTGCTGTGGAATCAAGGTACATGGAAAGCTTAACTTTACACCTAGTAGTCATAAATTCAATTAAACCAAGCTTCAAATAATTTAAAAATCAAGTTACAAATAATAAAAATCACTTCCTGGAAGGTTCTAATTAATTTCACCCATCCCTTTTCCTGTTATTGTTTAATTTTCTAAAGGCATAAACTTCAAAATTCCATTGATTGCTTGCATTTGCATTAAATAAAAATAGCACTGAACAAGTCTCTGCAGCTCTTAAACACTAAATAAAAGCCATCGCCCTGCTCAACCGTGAAGACAAGTGACAGTCCCAGGAGTGAGATGTGGCGCTGGCCCCGCAACTTACCAGGCCCTCCTCAAGGCAAGGAGCAAGAGGCGGCCCCTACATGGACCAGGGGAGCCCCGACCCTGTGGCGCAGCTCCAGCTCCAAGCCCCCAAACCCCAAACGCCCTCCCCCTTCCCCAACCCCCTCCTCCTACTCCCCCATTTCCTCCTTTCCCCAACCCCCTTCCCCTGCTCCCCAGACCCCCTCCCCCAAACGCCCTCCCCCTTCCCCAAGCCCCTCCCCCTGCTCCCCCAAACACCCTCCCCCTTCCCCAACCCCCTCCTCCTGCTCCCCCAAACACCCTCCTCCTTCCCCCAAACCCCTTCCTCTGCTCCCCAGACCCCCTCCCCCAAACGCCCTCCCCCTTCCTCAAGCCCCCCTCCTGCTCCCCCAAACGCCCTCCCTATTAACCCAACCCCCTCCCCCACCCCTAGACCCCCTCCCCACTGAGTCATGTGCTCAGTCCACGGCCACATGCGGAATCTGACACTGGATGGGGGCGCATCCCCCAGGTGTGTATTTGCTCGTGTGAGGCCGCAAGGCTGCCCCTGAGGTCTGACACCCCCTGTTGCTGATTTCCTATAGATTCTTGGTTATGTTAAGAAAATGAGAGACGAGAAATGGGAGAAAACAACAGATTATGGGCCCCAGGCGGAGCTAAAAAGGGGTGAAAAGGGCTGGTTTATAGACTACAAGTCCCTGTTGCAGGTTACAAGTCCCCAGGTCCACTTGAGAGCTAATTCGGGCAGGGAGAGAAAGGGCAAAACAGGCCGTTTAGTCTCTGCACTGCCCTTTCAAGCATTAATTATTCTGCCTCTTTGCTAATGCCAGGGGAGGAGCCTCCGTTGCTTGCAGTTTTGATTGGTTACCCCGCCTGCCAATCCCCCGGGGGCCCAATGACAAGGCCCCTTGCTAATATCTAGGGCTTTTCCTTGACCCCGGATGAAATCCCGCTCTGAATGGGGGGTTCTCATGGGGTTCTTCCAGCAGCCGTCTTGTGGGGTCTCCATGGCCACGTTTCACGGCCGTGGTTTCCTGCCAGGCCCCAGGTTTGTCTTTTCATTCCCTAAACTAGCCTGCCTCAACTCCCCCTCAGGGTTTACACCTTTACTCTTAAGGGGTGCTGAAGGAGGTCATCTTTCTCCTGTAACTGCATCCTGCTGGGGAGGGGCAGTAGGGCCTGCCTGACAAGGTGCAAACCCTTCCTGCTATTCTGTCGTGGTTGGGGGAAGACGAGTCTGGCACCGTGGGTGGAGCTGGATGAAATTCCCATGTGGCTAACAAGGTGTTGATTTTGCAAGATACAAACAGAATTTTGAGGATCTAGGTCCCATTAAAAGGCTCCTGGACCACAAGAGTAGAAAAGACCAGGTGCCTGCAAAGGCTGCATCCTCCCACAGTTGGTGGGTTTTACCTTACAGGTTTCGAATGCTGTCTAGGACTATTCCAGAATGATTTACATAGAGACAGCACTCCTCCTTAAGGAGCAGACGTGCTCCTTCCTGTGCTGCTGTTAGCATGCCAAGTGTCCTGTGGTTTTGCAGCACCACAGCATAAGCAAGTCTGCTGTTGTAGAGCTTCTAAGCCTGCCTAGCTTGTTTTATGCTGTTAATTAGCTGTAGAGAGTGACTGTAATAGACAGTGGGGTTTGATATAAATTGCCAATCCTGTTTTCCATGGTGGCGGTTATGCCTGAGAGCTAAGAGGGGGATGAGAAGAGGCATTGCCCTTTAAGTTATTGTATATAGTGAAATTGTAGGATATGAAAACAGACAAGATTTCGTAAGGGGTGCGTGGCTTGTACTCCCCCTGGCAATAGGTGTTTGGGCTAGGGTTAGAGGGAACATATGGCCTTGGCACAGACACTGCTTAGCTTTGTCTCTTGAGGTATTTCAGGCTGTCCAGTTACTGGTACTCTTTTTTTTTTTTTTTAATATTTATTTATTTAACTCCCCCCCTCCCCCAGTTGTCTGTTCTCTGTGTCTATTGTCTGCGTCTTGTTTCTTTGTCCGCTTCTGTTGTCGTCACTGGCACAGGAAGTGTGGGCGGCGCCATTCCTGGGCAGGCTGCATTTTCTTTCACACTGGGCAGCTCTCCTTACATGCACACTCCTTGCGCGTGGGGCTCCCCTAGGCGGGGGACACCCCTGCGTGGCAGGGCACTTCTTGCGCACATCAGCACTACGCATGGGCGAGCTCCACACGGGTCAAGGAGGCCCGGGGTTTGAACCGCGGACCTTCCATGTGGTAGACAGACACCCTCACCACTGGGCCAAGTCCGCTTCCCAGTTACTGGTACTCTTAACGTCCCATGAGGTGCTTCTGGTGAGCTGGCACTTCCCTTGGGTAGCTGGCTTCACTTGAGATAAGTGCACACAGCTGGCAATTCCTTTAATAATGTGGGAATGATCAGAACTACAGAGTAAGGTTCCTTCCGCTTTGGCTCTAATTGAGAAGGGAGGCTTGTTTCCTTGACAGGTTTTGATTAGAACCTGCTTTCTAGGTCCTGGGTGAGGAAAGGTTGCCCATGGACCATCTTGAGGGGTGAAGCAGTTTGATATGGTTCA